>NW_022196391.1:591028-714152 GCF_008641045.1 Pistacia vera
CCCCCCCCCCAGTTTTTGGAGTGCATAATTGCACTTTAAAAACTCATGTCTTAGACCTAAATGGTTGTCGCATTATAGGCTACAGTCTCAAACGGAATAGCTCGAACTATACCTGGCATAATCGGGTGTTAAGAGCTAAAACTATGATCTGAGAGCTTGGAGCGATCCGAAGCTGAGCGCAATCTAATAACTGACATAAAATTTCCAGTAGATGAATTCCTGGAGAAAGCTGACATCAGAAGCCCAAACGCACAGCTTAGAGGCCTTAAACGGACAAGCCAACTTAAAACAGCCATAACTTTTGATCCGGGAGGAGTTTTGGAGCCCGTTAGATATCCACACAAAGCTTGTTCTGAGCTCTACGTCGTGGCAATGGGAGTACCTGATTGGGGCCATTTTTGGGCCAAAATCCACCATTTCGGCATGTTTCAGGACTGTTTTGAGTTTTCTATGCGTTTTTTCTGATGCTGACAGCTAATCGCAACCTGAGAATTGGTCGCGATCTGACAGTTGATAACACAACATGAACTTGTTCACAATCTGAGAGCTGATCGTGATTTGAGAGCCAGGAGCTGATCGCTATCTGATAAGGACTCGACTTGAGAGCTTGAGGCGTGCGATCTAAACGATCTACAGCGTGCGATCTCAAGCAAATGAGCGAGCTTATGAGCTCGATTAGAGAATATAAGGAGCTCGATATGAAGCGTAAGAAACTTTGATCTAAGAACTCGAGAGCTATTTGCGATATAAGAGCACAAGGAGTTCGATTAAATAGCATATAACACAAAGAGTTCGATCAGAAAGTGCAAAGCTTGATGTAAGAACATAAGGAGTTTGATCAGAAAGAGCGAAGTTTGATCTAAGAACTCGAGATCAGCGATCTAAGCGCTCGGAAGTGCGATCTAAGCGCTCGAAAGAGTGATCTGGCTTCTCAGAAGCGCGATCTAAATGATCTGAACACGTGATCTCAACGATCTTGAATGCGCGATCTGAGTGCTCGGAAGCACGATCTGAGAACTCTGATGCGTGCGATCTACGATCTAACCAAGCGATTTGAGAACTCTGATGTGTGCGATCTACGATATGGCCACGCGATCTGAGAGCTTTGATGCGTGCGATCTGCGATCTGGCCAAGCGATTTAAAAGCTCTAATGCATGCGATCTGAGATTTGGTCACGTGATCTAAGAGCTCTGATGCTGCAAGTTGCAATCTGGCCATGCGATTTGAGAACTCTGATGCGTGCGATCTGCGATTTGGTCACGCGATCTGAGAGCTCTGATGCGGAACATGCTTTAGTATTTTGACGATAACTTGAGCTGTAGACCTTGGATTTGGATGATTCTTAGACCATCGGAAAGCTAACTCAAAGGGCACAACTATTGTGTTTATCACATTGCTAGATTAATACTTTATTAGGCTCATATTTTCACATATGATAACATGAAGATTTTGAGGTTTATTGGAAAAACATGGAGAGCTGATGTGAATCATGCCTTTCCTCTAGCGCCAAACTGTTGATGCGTGATTTTAACATCAACGACTCGCACATGCAAAATGCTAAGCTGTTCTTAGAAATTACACGTGAATGATTTATGAGAAGAGTTTATAGTGCTAAGGTTATATATGTTTGATGAAAAATCAATAAAAGATTGACAAGAGAGGTTTTTATAGTGTTTCGGATGCTTAAAGCGATTCTTACATCCACTGTTATTTTATTATTCTATGACTATTTTTTTGATATTGCTTATATGGCATACAAAAATGGAGAAACGCTTTGTTTACAGAGAAAAAATAATAAAGCTCAAATGTTTGTCTAGCTCTTATATATCCAGCTAGCCCCTTTTTCATGAAGAGAGATGCTCATTTATACCTTTGAGGTTAATGTAATGAGTGCTTTTGGAAATTACCTTGATGCGTGGGAACCACTCCTTAATCCTTATCTTAAAATGAGATAGAATTGATATAAAATATTTCTTGGAGGCAGTTTGAGTTTTTGATGGCTAATACTACCTTATCTTTAAGTGTTTGTTGAATTTTGATTGGTGATACTAACATTAGTGTGTATTTTTGGCACAACACAGTTGTATCCTCATAAAATGGCTAGGAATTTGCTATCTGGGGATTGGATTAATAGATAAGAGATGTGTTTTCTAGTTAATTTATTGGGGATAAAGAAGAAATAAGTTTTGCTTTTGCTTTTGCTTTTGCATTTCATTGTCTTATTTGATTCCCTCATTTGACATTTGCAGCAATCTCCCTGTTTTGAAACCTCCGGGGAGGCCAGAGATAACCCTACATAAAAGCCCACTTTATAAATTAGACAACTGAGAAGTTTTAGGTGTAAAGAAAGTCAAAATAATGAAAAATGAAATGGAATTCAAAGAAATACAAACCCATGAATGCTTCTTACATCATGCACAAGTGGTAACACTTGGAAATTAAATAAACCCAACTGTATATATGTCACTTGTTGCTTTGAAGGAAGATATGTGACATCTATATTGACTTTCCTTTGTATACATATGACCCTTCCCTTTCATTTTTTTCTCTCATTTTTTTTTTATTTTTTTTCCAATTCAAAATAAGAACATTATATTAATTGAAAAATAAATAAATATAAAGGGTCTCTCTCCATGTCCTTTAGTGGGAAAATTTTACTAATAAAACACAAATAATTGTAGACAAAAACAGGAGAAGGAACCAAACATGAAGGTCCACTCAATTGATGCAGGGCCTGCAGTCAAATTGGGTAAATATCAAATTATCGATCAAGACAAGCCAAATAATTTGACCAGGGCCACAGAATTTGGAATCAATGAGGATTTTTTTTATTTTTATTTTTTAAAGAAAAAACCCAATTCAAAATAAGAACATTATATTAATTGAAAAATAAACAAACAAATATTTGATTGGACATTCATGCTTAGAAGTTCTAAAACTTATCAGAAATAATTAGTGCTTTTACATTTTCCAATTTAGCCTTTTAAATATGAAAAATGTGATTGCTTTTCCACTGCCCACTGCCCACAAATTAATTATTAAATATAATAAATATTTAAAATTTTAAGATAAATTTATGGTAATAATATTTAGGAATTAGGATTATAATATTATTTTCTGGAAGCATCCGAGTTGGAGCGTGCAACAATGACATAAACGTGGTGAACTGTATAAGGTCAAACCTGCCGTCTCCCACTCTCTCTCTCTCTCTCTCTGTACTTTTTTTGAACTTGTACGCGCTCCCAACAGTCGTTTAACTATTCATCTCATCACTACTTATTTACATGTAATTTCAATTTATAAATATTTAATTAATTCCTTAAGATGATACCAGTACAGTCAACACTTCTCTGAATAATTACTTAATTATTTTTTAAAAATTAATCATCAAATCTCATTGTTTAATTATACTCAGATTTTAAGATTTTTTTTTTCAATTTAAAATTAGATTTATTAAAATATAATTCATTGACCCAGTTGAAAATTGAAAGAGCAATTAATACAGTTGGGCCTATTCAAAGTCCACTTACACAAGTTGTATATAATAATTAATTAATTAACTAATCAACCTGATTATGACGTAACAAAAATTAATTAATTACTAATAATAGGATTATTATATAAGATAAACTTACTCCCGCTCTTGTCACATTCTTTGAACATTACAAACTGTTAACTGTATAAAATAAAATATAACTTATTCTATTATTATAATTTGATCTCATCTGTCAAATTTATTTAATGAACCATGAACTTGAATTACAAGTTAATTACTTTATATTTAGGCTGATTGGTGTTGTATATAACTATATATAAACGACCTTTTACCTTTCTTCTTTCTTTGTATCTACGTCTTGAACTTGTTCTTTCGTAAATCCATGCACTAACGGAATTTTCAAATTACGGTCACTGTCTTTCCTTTCCTTCTGTTCTAACTTTCTCGCCAAATCCTCTGTAAACCTTTCTTTTCTTTCTCAAGAAGAACGTGTCTTCATGGTTTGTTTCTCTTTTTTCTCTTATTGTCTTGTTGTTTTTGTTCGTTAATTTTGGTTTCTGATGTTGGTTTTTTTTTAAACGATAACAGGCTCGTGACATTGGTGATATAAAGTACGATGAGGTTGGNTCAAATTTAATTGGCACTATCAGGTGGGCATCACACTTGAAGCATCTCATCTACCTCTTTCAGATATTATGGCCTTCGGCTTCAGGGATTGCAGCATTCAGGAAGTAAACTGTTTTCAAAAGAAATTGGAGTTGGTGCCTGTTTAATATTTGATTTGAGAATGGCCTGATATGTAGGCATTGTTTTGGGTGGTTTAGCCTGTCTTAGGTCTGTTCACACAACAATTAAGAGTTGGTAATAGAAGCTTTTTGCAAATTGCTTCTGCTTTCTTTGTATATCTTAACTGTTAAGACATTCTGCTGTATTGAATTCATAGTTTTGGTTTCTTTGTAACTCATGAAGAACTTCATTACAAATGAATCTTGCTCGTTTATGTTGGTTACCTTCAGCCATAAATGTTCTTGTTCTTCTCCGGGACTGCACAACAAGTTTAAACTTTCCACCAACTCAACTTTAAATTTTTGCTAGCAAAACAGGGACGAATTGGTCATGTTTCAATTTTTAAAAATTCCAACGACTTCAGTGTTACAAAATGATAGGGACAAACTGGTCATTTCATTAACTCATAAATAGTTGATGGCATGCTCGTAATTTAATTAAAGTTGGTGGTTATCTACATAATTGAATGAGTTGAATTGACATAAATTAGTAAAAAAATATGAAATCAAACTCTCAACGCCACTTCAGTCTTTTCCTCATTGTTGTCATTGTTGTCTTTCAACATATGGAATTTACTAATAGAACCTAACAGAAAGTTGATGTTTGTCATTTTCAAAATTTTTGGGTATTAAATTTCTTTCTGGCAAAATTTGGGTGGGACTCTGTCGTTTGGCGAATTGGAAAAATGTTTATTCTTTTGGTCAGGTGAATCAGTTTGGACCATAGGATCTTTGAGACACAATCATCATCAGGCAAAATATAAATATATATTGCTTTAGAGTCCATATGCTGCATCCCACCCAAATCTGAGTTGTGTTTTTTATGTAAGCTCCCATTAAGGCCAGGCCCATGCTTGAGCTCCACAAGTTAAAAAAGAATAGAAAAACCCCAATGGGTTGGTCTAGTGGTTAAAACTTCCTGGGTTCAAACCGTTATGGTATCAACTATCATATTTGTGATTTATCTTAGAATATTAGATTTGTAGGGTGTTCAATGGGTCTCGAATATTAGTTGATATATGTACAAACTGACTCTGACATCCCAGTCATTAAAAAAAAAAAGTTGAAAAATAAACAAAAAACATTTTAATTTTGTTAATGGATTTCGAGACTTACAAAGAGATTAGGTAGGGCTTAATTTGTTAAATATTTGAAATATAAGATTCTTCAAACTCTTATGATCCATTATAGAAACTGAAAAATAGATTCCGCAAATTTGTCGACCATCGCCACGATTAACGAACCTTGCATCTGGTTCCTGCATATTATAAGAGTTGTAATAAGAAAATGGATGCACTTATCATCCCTGAGGTTTCAGAAACTGAAACTTAGATATTGACTTTAGGGGTATTATACAAACGCTACCCTCACGGGTTTGAAGATTATTAAGATACCACCCTTAGGGTGTGCTTGGTTGGAGGTAATATTGGATTACTAAGGTAATGTCATCTTATATTACTTGATTACCACGTTTAGTTGTCAAGTAATTATAATATAAGATTTTCGTAATCTTCCAAAACCAATAGTAATTACTATTGGTAATATAAGAGGTAATCTAATTACCTCCATTTTCTTATGTATTTTAAGATTACTTGGTAATTTTATTTTTGTTACAAGTTTACCCCTTATTAATAAAATTTTTGAACAATAATGCCCTTATTTTGACAACAATTTACATTAATCAACAATTACAATTTACCCTTGTTTAATTAAGTTTTTGGACAATAATGTCCTTATACTTAAAAAAAAATTGTAGACCACCACTGTTGGCCGCTGCTGGGAGTCACCGACATGGCCGTTTTTAGCAATATTGATGGCCGAAAATGGCCAAATTGTAACAGATCTAGCTAGAAATGGCCAAAGCGATGCATGGAGGACATTTCCTGCTGCTTGTGTGTCGTTGGGTTGTCAGCGGTGGTTGCCAGCGGTGGCTCTAGCTGGGTTGTTAGGGGGTGCATTCGTTGATTTTTTAAACTTTTATTATGGGGTCGTTTTTGCTAAGTTTTTAAATGTAGGGGGTTATATTAATAATTTAAATAATAATATTTAATAAGAGGGCATTCAGTAATTTAAATAACATACCCACAGATCTATTCTTCTCAACCAAACATATTATATAAGATACCCACCAATTTATTCCAACCAACCAAACATATTTTCCTAAACATTCTAAGTAATCTTCAAGGTAATTTATCTTTCCATTATTATAACATTCTCTAAACCAAACACACCCTTATAGCTAACGTCGTTACAAATCCGTTGAAAATTTCATGGCTCTTTAGGGGTGAGTTTGTCTTTTCAATTGCTTTACCCTAAAAAGAAAAACTAAAAACCCTGAAAATTTTAAAGACCCTAAAAAAATTAAGGCTTCGTTTGGGTTAAGTTTGGGAATACTACTTTTAGTATTTCCAATAAAGTTAAACAGTAAAATGTCTAAAAACTCATAATATTATATAATATTATTTAAATTTTTTTAAACCCACTAAATTTGTTAATTTAATTAAATACCCCTAAATATTTTTTTTCGAAATTGTAAAAACACCCTTAAACCCACATTATACTAGATTCCGGCCACTACTACCGGAAGTTGGTCGGAATTTGGTAGGATAGCACACTACCGGTTGGATTTTACCAGTAGTGCACCGATCTAGCATTTTCTGGTCAGATCCACGATAGAGCTGCCCGAAAAAGGCCAGATGTAAGACCAAAGATCGGGCCGTTGACGGTCAGATCTTTGGCCGTAACCAGACGTCAACGGCGGCCAACATATGGTCGTTGCTGATCATCAACAACGTTCGTATTTTTTGTTGTCGTTGACGAGTAAATGCGACCAGATATGATAAAAAAAATGCCATATCGATGCACGACCGACAAGATCCAGTCGATCATGTGCCGATATGGCAACTCTAGCCATCCTCCGGTAGTGGTGGCCGACTGTCCATATTTGATGGATGAATTGAGGGTGTTTTTATTAACTTTTAATATTTTATTATAGGAGTATTTTATTAAAAAAATAAACATATGAGATATTTTATTAATTTATAAATTTTACGTCGTAACACCAATCAAATTCATCTTTTTTTTTTTTACTTTTTTCATCAAACTTTTCTCAAAAAGGTAAAATTGTGAACAAACGGAGCCCAAATCACTTTTTCATTTGTTTGTATGTTTTTTTTTTTTTTTTTTTGAGAAACAGAGATACACCTTACCAGCTTACATACGCTTTGACTAATACTGGAGAAAGTATCTGCCGCCGTGACCACAGTTAAATCATGGGCAAAGGTCTACCGGTAGTCTGCGGGAATCAAACCTGCACAATCCTTGCTTTTTACCCTTACCTTGCCCCACCCACCAACCTCCCTCCCACTCCCAACAGCTCCCTTATTTACGAATCTATTTGAAGACAACCACAACTTTAATGCTTGTGTTAATTGATTTCTTTTACTTCTTGCATTTTCTTGAATTTACGGCAAGTTAAGGGTGGATTGAAGCATTATTGGATTTCAAATTGCCATCACAAAGCAGCCCCTATCTTCCCTCCCACTCCCAGACCCAGTAGACCTATCGCCACCTATCAAGGTATCCACGACAGCCTCAACCAAGTCCGTGATCGTTTGGATTTTGCTTGAAGCTGCAGTTTTGAATTGATTTTTTGCTTGGGTATTTTGATCTTCTTTTGAAACTTGCAGTTTTGGCTTGGATTTTTCTTAGAAACTTTGCAGTTTGGTAGGAAATTTTATGGGTATTTTGATCCTCTTTTGAACTTGCAGTTTTGGCTTGGATTTTTCTTGAAACTTTGCAGTTTCGGTAGGAAATTTTGTGGGTATTTGGATTTTGCATCTAGGCACTTGGATTTTTTGAGATGGGTATTTGAATTTTTGGCATTCAGACAGATTTACTCAGTTCAGACCACAAAAAAAAAAAAAAAAAAAAAAAAAAAAAAAAACACCATATAAGACTTCTCCTATGATTTTTGGATACTTCATTCTACCCTATCTTTCACACTTAATCACATAAATACCGTCGTTTTTTGGTTGATTATTTGAAGAAAAAAAATATAATGTTAAAAGATATATGAAATATTGAAATGTGGAAAATATATTTAGTGTATAAATATATATATATATATATATATATATAAGATATATCAATTTAAATTGGGTTGAAAATGCATTTTTTCGGAAAGCATATGAGCAAACTCGAGCAATGTATTTTTTAAATATTTTATATGGATCAAATTGATAGTATATAATCTATTAAGTAAAACATTGATATTTATATATAAACTTAATTGGTAAAGGGGCATTTTAGTCCTTAAATAACACATAAAATTTGGAAAAAGGGGTTTGGACATACCAACTCAATAGCCATATTTTCCTAAAATGTACAGGTTTTATTTAAATGATAAGTCTAACTGCAAAATTTAATGAATTACCTATTATACCCTTAATAAATCAAAAAATGATGATATATTTTAATATTCACCCTTTGACTATCCAGTCAAGTATAATTGTATGGTTTAATAGTGTAAATGTTTAATTAAACCCTTTATTTTAATAGATTCTCAACTTTTCACTATAACGTGTCACATGTTAACAAGTTTTAACATGTGTCACTATAACGTGTCACACGTTAACAAGTTTTAACATGTGTCGATGCTTTTTTTGGTAGAAGACTGGCTTATTTTGGTAAAAAGCGGCTCATGTTAGCAACATGCAAGCCGATGATTTTTGGCTTTTTCCAACCGATTCCGAAGTTCAAAATTATTTTCGAGACCATCATTGAACTCCACATAACCTCCTCTACAAAACTCATACATTCACTTGTCGACCTCACTCACTGTTTCCAAACACCTCCAAGAATCACTAATGGTGTTAATTTAAGGGTAAAAATCTAGAATAAATGCAATCAAGGATATCAATTTAGGATTTCACTAAACCTGGGAATGTGTCATTTAGTCTTTTATCAAGGGCAATTAGATTGAGTAATGTGATTTTATGACTAAATATGTCTTTAACAAGGGGTGCATTTGTTTAGTTATTTGGAGTAGTATTTTTGAAATATTATTGTTACGTAGAGTTTGCTGGTTCTTATGAGGTAAAATTTGAAAATTAAAAATAGTTAAATAATTTAGGATATGATTTTGAGAATAGGAAAATAAATATGTATTTTGATTTGGAATATGAATAGGATATGAAAACAAACGCGTATTTTAGTTATTTGGAGTAGTATTTTTAAAATATTATTATTAGATAAAATTGGATAAATATTACGAGATAATTAAGTAGTTATTACACTGTAGAATTTAAAAATTAAAAATAAGAAAGAAATGTTTATTTTGATTTAGAATACGAATAAGATATTTAAACAAATGCGCCATTTTGAGAATTAAGATAAGTTAAAGATGACTATAAATGAGATTTAAGATTTTTGCCTTTCATGGTGGAACTCACAGCTTGGCCCTTTGAAAGATGGCAACTTTTTGCGGATTTGGGTAGCCGATGAGTTGCCAGGCCACAACGGCCTACGAGGTAGCTGTCCCGGGCGCTTCCAGGCTTTTTGGCGAATGCCCAAATTGGCGGCGTGAAGGTTCATCCAAGAAGATGAAAGAACCCAGATCGCAGGATCTAATTGCGGGTTTTTGAAACCTGCAAGAGACAGCAAGGGTCTGTTTATTAAAATCATACATATAAATTTTAATTTTCATATTATCTGATATTTTTTTGTTAGTATTATATTTTTCAATTAACAATCAATTAAATCATATATTTACTTAATGGAAAAAAAAAGAAAAAAAAAACATTAGTCCTAAAAAGACATGATAATTTGGTAGGCCGGTGAAATGGGACCCATTATATGGATAAGGTCAAATGCACATTATCCATAAAATAAAAGATGTAAAATTCTGATTCAAAACTTAATGCTTAAGCAAATGGGCAAGCATTACCAACCAAGTAAATTATTATCTGACGTGGCAATTTCACATTAATTTCTTTTTATTTTTTATTTTCTCTAATTGTTTACAAAATTTAGGAAGTGAGAAGATTCTTTTTCTTCTAAATTTTTGGAAACAGAAAGACCATTAATATGGGGACAGCCGGACTGGTCAAAGAGTACCAGCCAGCCGCCCGTGCAATCAAAATACAGTACTATTAAAGAGTAAGCAACTTTTTCCTCCCTAAAGTTTGCCTTACTAACAGTTCAAAAAAAAAAAAAATTTTAAAATACCTTATTTCTCACCTAATATTTATATTCTATTAATATCAAAAATATATTTTACTGTTTTTATCTAGTATTCGGTAAGTTACTAAGAATTAAGGTAATAAAATTTTTATAGAGTAGAGGTTTATAGATCAAATGATAGTGACTGATAAAATATTTTTTATCAAAATCAGATAAAAATTAATTAAGAATAAAAAATTTTAGTTTTATGATGATTGATAATTATTAAAAAATTAGATATTAGAGTAAAATAAGTTTTATAGAAAAGACTTTAAAAGTTCAAATGACGGTGACGGATAATTTTTGATACCGGAATTGATTTTGGATAGTAACGAAGAAAGGGTAAAAAAGGCAAACCTTGGTTGGAAAGAAATCGTTTACTCTACTATTAAATGCACATTGACCTTTTTCCTTTTGACCTATACGGCTATACGCACACAATTGATAGATGACATTTTATAAATAAATATATTCACCTTTTTTATGCTAATTAATGCATATATATATATTTTATGATTTTTATCACGACAAGTGAGGATAATAGAATAATGTGTAACCTGTTTTGCTGCTGTTTTCTGCTACCCACATGTGATTTATATTACTATTAAATAATCTTTATTTTTGCTGTCATAAAATTTAAAAAATAGATGAAAAAATAATTCTACTTAATTATCTCAAATATATCAAAATGATGCCAAAGAATGTAATCTTTGAGCAGTCTTCTACTGTGTGTAGGGTCTAAGGTTGGATGTGTCTGCATCATACTCGTTTACTAGTTACTACTTTACTTCATCTTTGCCTCTTCACATCTGCAAAAACACTCTCTCCATCCCCGACCTTGAACCCTAATCTTTATTTTCTTCATTAATTCATTCCTCCATCGAGCTTTACCTCCCACACAAACTAGTCCTTGAAAGAAAGCAACGCTTGAAAATTTCATTAGCAGTTAATATGAGAAACCCTTCTTCTGGTACTAGAACCCCGTGTTGTAGCAAGGTGGGCATCAAGAAAGGCCCGTGGACTCCGGAGGAAGACGAGATCTTATCCAATTATATCAAGAGAGAAGGTGAAGGCCGCTGGCGTACGCTCCCGAAACGTGCCGGGCTGCTTCGTTGCGGCAAGAGTTGCCGTCTCCGGTGGATGAATTATCTCAGACCCTGTGTTAAAAGAGGTCGCATAGCTCCTGACGAAGAAGATCTCATTCTTCGCCTCCATCGCCTGCTCGGGAACAGGTACTCTTTGTTCTGTTTCTTCCGGTCCTCTCATTTTCTATGCAATCACGTTATTTGCCAATAAGAGCTCCGTCAATCTCCGGTTCTTCTTAACCCAATATGAATCTCTTCCAATTGATCTTCTACTGCTGCAAGATGAATTTGAACTAGGAGCTTTTGTGCTTCATCTCTTTCTTCCGGTAATTTGGTGTTTAATCATTTCTTCCCCAAATTAATCGTTCAATTCTCCATCAATATTCAGATGATGATCACGCGCATTACAAGAAAAAAAGGGATTCCTTATCGGTCATAAACCGTGAATACGATCAGATGTTCACAGTTTACTGACTTTCCTTGTATCCAGCGTCAAGAGTTCACTTGTTTTACTTTTTTATCGATGAATGATTTGTTAATGTCAACCTTCATGTTCTTACTCTCAGGTGGTCTTTGATAGCGGGAAGAATCCCGGGACGCACTGACAATGAGATCAAGAATTATTGGAATACCCATCTTAGCAAAAAGCTGATTAATCAAGGAATTGATCCAAGAACCCACAAGCCGTTAGACCCATTACCTACTTCCTCAGATGTTATCGGAAATAATGATCATCTCGCTTTAACTTCAAACCCTAACCCTAATACTCATCCCAATCTCAATCCCGAATCTTTAGACACAGAAGCAACAGCTACTGAAAGCAATGAAAACTTCATTACCAATCTTCATCATCATAATCAAAAACATCAAGTGGAGGATAACGAAATGGAGATGGATGGTTTCATGATGGGTTTACCAAATAGCCACTCTGCACACATCAACCAGGAAAATTATGTCGAAACCTATAACGAAGATACATTCTCTTCATTTCTCGATTCTCTAATCAATGACACGATGTTTGTGAGCCAACAGCTGCAGCAGCCAAACCCAGTTCATCACCTCACGAGTAGTGGTCATGGTAACATTTGGGAAGGTGAAGTTGCATCAACGATGACTTATTTAAGTGAGGAAGAAAGAGCGTTGGATCACCATCACCATCACCATCTTCGTCACCATCACCTTGCATGAAGCTGCAAACGAATTGAATCAAAGATTAAATATAGGTTTGATCAGTTCTATGATTTATGGTTGTGGTGTGTTTTTCTCCTATATTACTCTTACTAGACTTGGTTTTCTTTTGCATGCTGTTGTGCTCTTATTTAAGATCTATTACTCTTTGTTGTAAAACCTTAAAAAAAAAAAAAAAAAAACAAACCTGATGCTGAATTTTTTATAATGGATATGAATACTTAATTAAGCATGTATTTACGTACATTTATTGGACCATTTCATATATACCATTTCACACATATATAATTTATTATTGCATTATTATATTTTATTTTGTTTATAAATGTATGATCATTGAGCCAAGCACATTATGCCATATCAGTTTAAACGTATTCAATATTTATTAGTTTATACGGTGTTTGTGTATAGAGATTTAAAACTTTCTTCACCACTAATTTCTTTCTTCCCTTCGTTGATTACTGTATTAATCCCTTCTGTTTCTCATAATCCAATTGTCTACTGCTGCCGTTGTTTTAATGATTTTCTCTCATTAAGATCTACGTTAATGTATTGCATGTAGAATTGTATGAAGTTATCCTTTATCTGCACGTTTAACCTATTACTAGGCACAGCTTTATATAACATCTGCAACTTGTTTGTTTCTTCAATACTTCCAGTTTCTTCAATTAATTAAATGCTTTGGTGTTTTCCATGTAATGATGTAAATCTTAGGGTCATTTGCTCGTGTTTGATGTTTCATTTAATTGTTTTCCAATAAAACCTGTTTTATAAAATGAAAAAAGGAAGTAGATTTTGTACTTTACATATCAGACTGAATATATACGTGCAATAGTGTTGTATTTTTAAGAGTATTTTATGATGGGCAATATCATGTTGATAAATGGATTTCATAAACTTTCTCTCCCAACCCCAACGTGACGCTCCCACCACATTACTAGGTGATTTTAGTAGACAAAAAAATTTAATCAAAAACCAATAATCAACATGTCACGTCAAGTTTATGAGAAAAAATATATTATCTGATTGTTATTATTTTGATATTATTAAGTCTTACTGTAATTAAATTTGAGTGATTCATATATTTATACTGTATTATTTTAATTTTTTTTAACTTATGTTAGTTTGTAAGATAAAAATTATTAAGCAAAATTTTTTGGCTTTTATCTTGATACCAAGACATCTAAAATTATTTAATTATTATTGTTTTTTTTTTAAATCAATAATAGCCTTATTAAATTCATTGAATTCCAAATCTAATTATCTTTTCTTTCGGATTCTTCAATTTGTTACAATTTCCAAAAAAAAAAAAATATATTAACTCATCAAACATTATATCAACTCATCATATTTTCTATCATTACTAGAAAAAATTGCAAATGAACAATAATATTAATAAAATAGAGTAAATTGCTAAAATAAATATAATGTAGTTTTGTTTCTTAAATATTTTTTTTATTAATATACCTAATTTCTTAATTTTATTACTTTGAAGATTTTTAATGAAATAATATAATTATCTTTAACTCATACATTTGTTTTGTTTTGATTCTCACAATTTAATTGTTTATTATTTTTTAAACATGTAAATTTTAAAATATAATATGACATTTAACAATGACATATATGTCAAAATGCTAATTTTAAGATGTTTAACATTTACAAAAAGAGTAAACGGCATGTTCCCACCCGAGGTTTAGCGAAATGGCAAATTGATACCCCCGGTTTCATTTACTCCAGATTCCTACCCTTAAAGTAACACCGTTAATTTGGTGGTGATGAGGTTGGCTTATGGGTAGTAGCTGGGCGAGGACTTTAATAGAGCAGGTTATGGACATTAATTATGGCTTCAATTTTCGGCGATTTGGGAGTCACCAACAACCAGAAAACACATCACAACAATCAACTGATGGTGGAGAAGCTGGTGGTGAAGTCTGGAGAGGTCGATTGTGCTTAAATCGATCGAAAAAAGCTTGAGAAGTAACCTAATCTCACAAGATGGCAAGAATGGAGGTGGTTCGAAAATGTTAAGTGAGGTCAAAAAATAAAGGTATAAATTTTATAGAGGAGGTTATGGGGAGTCCAACGGTGATCTCGAAAGTGATTTTAAATTTCGAAATCAGCCGAAAAAAGCCAAAAATTGCTGGCTTGGATGCTGCTAACATGAGCTTGTCTAAGAAAACATCGACGCACTTTAGCGTGCTAACGTGCGTCTCGATACAGTGTATATGACCATTTTAGCAAATGATGTTATTTTAAGAGTAGGAATCTGGAATAAATGAAACCAGAGGTATCAAGTTACTATTTCGTTAAACCTCGAGTGGGAACATGTCGTTTATAAATTAACAACTCAACACTTGTAATCACACATTAAAAGTGAAAAAACAAAAATATTTTTCATATTTATTCAGATTTTTTTTTTCCAATTTAGGACTTATTTAGCTTTCAGATAAAAAAAAAAAAAAAATGCCACCTTAATTAGTATTCTGATGAAGTAAATAAAAGTTTTGCATGCTTAATTTTCAAATCTCAGTTGTCTAAAGTGTTGATGCATAATTTTGACACCAACTACTCACACGTGCAAAGTGCTAAGTTGTTCTTAGAAATTACACTTGAATGATTGTAAGAGTAGATTATGGTGTAGAGATTATATATGTTTGCAGAAACATAAATAATAGATTGACAAAAGACATTTTTATAGTGGTTCGGATGCTTAAAGTGAATCCTACATCCACTGTTATTTTATTATTCTTTGACTATTTTTTTGATATTGCCTGTAAGATATACAAAAATAGAGAAATGCTTTGTTTATAGAGAGAAAATAACAAAGCTCAAATGTTTGTCTAGCTCTCATATGCCTAGCCAGCCCCTTTTTCATGAACAGAGGTGTCCATTTATACATTTGAGGTCAATGTAATGAGTGTTTTTGCAAGTTGTCTTGACATGTGAGGACCACTCCTTAATTCTTATCTTAAAATGGGATAGGATTGATATAAAATATCTCTTAGAGGCAGTTTGAGTTTTTGATAGCTAATATTACCTAATCTTTAAGTGCTTGTTGGACTCTGATTGGTGGTGCTGATACTAATGTGTATTTTTGGCACAACAGTACCCCTTAGTTTTTGGAGTGCGTAATTGCACTTCAAAAACTCATGTCTTAGATCTAAATGGTTGTTGCACTATAGGCTATAGTCTCGAACTAAATAGCTCAAACTATGCCAGGCATAATTGGGTGTTGAGAGCTAGGATTGCAATCTAAGAGCTTGGAGCAATCCGAAGCTGAGCGCAATTTAAGAACTGACATAAAATGTCCAGGAGATAAATTCCTGAAGAGAGCTGACGTCAGAAGCCTAAATGCACGGTTTAGAAACCCTAAATGGACAGGCCAACTTAAAACAACTATAACTTTTGATCCAGGAGGAGTTTTGGAGCCCGTAAGATATCCACAGAAACCTTGTTCCGAGCTCTACATCGTGGCAATAGGGGAACCTATTTGAGGCCATTTTCGAGGCCGAAGCCCACCATTTTGACATGTTTTGAGGTTGTTTTGAGTTTTCTACACGTTTTTTCTAATGCTGGCAACTAGTAGCAATATGAGAGCTGAGAACACAACCTGAGGCTGTTCACAATCTCACAGCTAAGAGCTGATCATGATTTTAGAGCTAAGAGCTGATCACGATTTGAGAGCTAGGAGCTGATCACGATCTGATAGGGGCTCGACCTGAGAGCTTGAGGCGTGCGATCTGAATGATCCACAACATGTGATCTTAAGTAAATGAGCGAGCTTATAAGCTCGATCAGACAACATAAGGAACTCGATATGAAGCACAAGG
The DNA here is from genome assembly GCF_008641045.1 of Pistacia vera. Taxonomy (NCBI): domain Eukaryota; kingdom Viridiplantae; phylum Streptophyta; class Magnoliopsida; order Sapindales; family Anacardiaceae; genus Pistacia; species Pistacia vera. The sequence goes on from NW_022196391.1 coordinate 607,639, forward strand.
AGCTTTCATTTGAGAACTTGAAAGCTCTTTACGATCTAAGAGCTTGAGAGCTCTTTATGATTTGAGAGTACAATGAGTTCGATAAAAAAACATGAAGCTTGATCTAAGAACACAAGGAATTCGTTCATAAAGAATATAGCACAAAGAGTTTGATCAGCAAGTGCGAAGCTTGATCTGAGAACACAAAGAGTTCTATTAGAAAGTGTGAAGCTTGATTTGAAAACTCGAGATCAGCAATCTAAGTGCTCAAAAGCGCAATCTGGGTGCTCGAAGGCGCGATCTAAATGATCTGAATGCATGATCTCAATAATCTTGAATGCGTGATCTAAGTGCTCGGAAGCACGATTAAGAGCTCTGATGCGTGCGATTTGCGATTTGACCACGCGATCTAAGAGCTCTGATGCGTATGATCTATAATTTGACCATGTGATCTGAGAGCTCTGATGCGTGCGATCTGTGATATAGCCACGCGATCTGAGAGCTCTGATGCGTGCGATTTAGGACCTGGTCACGCGATCGGAGAGCTATGATCTAGAATAAGTTTCAGTATTTTGACAATAACTTGAGTTGTAGACCTCAAATTTGGATGATTCTTGGACCATCGGAAAACTAACTCAGAGGGCTACAACTCGTGTTTATCACATTGCCAGATTTAGACTTTATTAGGCACAGATTTTCACATCTGATAACGTGAAAATTTTGAGGCTTGTTGGAAAAACATGGAGAGCTTATGTGAATCATGCCCCTCCTTCTAGCGTCAAACTGTTGATGCTTGATTTTGATACCAATTACTCGCATGTGTAAAGTGCTAAGCTGTTCTTAGAAATTACATGTAAATGATTATGATCAGATACAAAGATTGAATAATAAATGAGAAATATGAATTTTAAAGTGGTTCGGATGTCTAAAGCGAATCTTACGTCTACTGTTTCTTTTATTTATGAGAGATTACAAAAGATCGTGTATAGCGAACATCAAGCAGAGGTACAATAATTGAGTTTTCAAAGAGAATATCAAGTAGTCTCTTTCTCATGGGATATCTTTGCTCTGAAAATAAAGATTACAATCAGAATGAGGGTTTAGGATCAGAATCCCTAAAATGAGAGAGGAAGTCCTCTATTTATAGTAGAGGAATTCAAGGTGATGATTACAAATCTGATGGTGCATAGGTGCCGTGCAAGTCCTTTCTTACCTCCCATTGGCTGGTAACTTAAGAAATATCCTCAAATTACCTGGGGCTTGGACAAGTGTTCAGGCCTTAATCACTCATAGACAAAATCTGAATCTGCCAAGTTGGTGACAACCATATTCTTTCTATCATGGAGCAACGTAACAGCTCCTAGGCGGTGCACAGTCTTCCTGAACTTTGATTGGTGCATACTAATATAGGCTAACGTCAGCCTTGATTTTTTAGGCATAACATAAAGTATTTTAGTTATTATCTCCAACATTTCCTAAGATATAAGAAATCATAGATAACCTCTTCTTAGATTTGACAAAACCATCACTTACCTCCCTATAAACGTAAAATATAACAATCAAAATTATGAACTATAAGAGGAGGTAATAGATGATTTCTAATACCTTTGAGGTTTTCCTGACATTTCTTTAAACCCTAGGGAAGTAAGAGACGACAGACCAAATTATACAAAACATGCATATTAATTATATAAGAATTTAGTCTGTCCAATTCTGTTTTTAAAATCCCAGTATATGTACTACAAGCATTTTCAATTTCTTTTAGGAATTTATAAATAGAAAATAAATTTGAAATACAACATCCAAGGGAGCTACACACCTTTGATTTACTTTAGATTTTAATTATTTTTATAATATACTACCATTTTTATTTCTTCTTAGAATTTCTCAACTAACCAATTAAACAAAAAAATACATTTAAGAGAAGATGAAAACCTTGCTTGGTATGCGTGGTTTGGTTAATTGGTTTGTTCGGTTAATGAGTTTTGTGTATAGCATTAGACACTACATTATTAATCTTAATCTTCTCTTTCGATTTGGTTAATCGGTTTTGTGTATAGTATTAGACATGTTATATATTATAATACTTGAATAATTCTTTAATAAGGATGCCTTTACATAAATTTTATGAGGACTATAATTAAATATTATTGAAATGATATAAAATAAATGAAAATATAACTTTGAAAAATATATAAAATAAAAAAGCAAAGAAATTTTTCAAAAGATTATTATTTATATATTTTTAGAGTTAAATTTTTTTATGTGTATATTGTAAATGCGATTAATGTGAATATAAAATAATACAAAATATCATACCTATAAAATGCAAATAAAATAAAATAATGATTTTTCATACCTGATATTTTGAAGGTGCCTTTTACAGACGTCTTCAGTCCCATCTCGCTTTTATACACATAAAAAAAATGATATTTGATCCACTAAATCTGTAAATATACATATATGATTATTAATTAACAATACATGCGGGTAGAATCATTTTGATAAAAGGAAATTGGAATAATAAAGAAAGTATGCTCTACGAACTAAATTAAGAAATAGTTAATTCGGCTAATTGATCAAGTTCACCGGATTTTGACATATCAACTCATGTCAGTTCTAACTGGATCGACTGTGAGGAGCAACATGCGATTGCCTGAACTCAACTGCTACCATTGACCTACCATTGTCGACATATTCTAGTTGATTTTTTTTCTAAATAATATCTTGTTTAATATATATTCTTTTTAATATTTATTAAACCGTTGTACAATTTTATAATTATCCAATATTTTTTAAAAATAAATTATATTATTTTTTGTCATTATGCCTAGTAAAGCAATTTAAAAAAAAATATGTTTTGCCAAACACATTCAAAATTATTTGGAAAGCTTAGTAAAAACTGATTAAATTTATAACTACAACAATCTCAAACTAACTCTTAATTAATTCCATGCATATAAATGATCAATGTGAGAAACCTAAGAAAGGAAAATATATATAAAAAGAAAAAAAGAATTGGGAAGACTTCACCTAATCTTCATGGACGTGAAAGAGAAACTGGTTTACCTAATCTTCATTATTCACATGCAAATAAATATCCATCGCTCATCAATATATTTTCTACTTTCTAGACCTAATCTTCATTGCTCATAAATGTAACTTTTTATATATATATTTGTTAAAATAAAATAAAATAAAAGAAGTATGAATGGCAGATGATAAAATAATAATGTTAAATGCACTAAAGCGACATCGTATTTGACCTTATTTATATTGTGTGGCCTCTATCTTTTTCTCATGTAATACCAAAATAAATACATAAATAATTGTAATTGTTTTATTATAATGGTAATTCAGTTTTCGGAATATTCCTGAATCAGAATCCAGGGTAGTTGGGACACTATACTATATAATATAATCAAATATAAAAGAAATTTAATAATTTTATGTATAAACAATTAATTGAAAATAAAAATTTTATTTCTTAAAATTACTTTCATGTTAAGTTTTAAGTCAATATTTTACAGAAATAAAAATTATAACCTACTTCACCTGAACAAAACAAAGCTTACCAAATTTAATTAACAATTATTTTCCTTGTCTTACCGTAATTAATTAAAATCCTCTCAGCACGTTTACTTCTCCATGTATATATATGAAACATTATTTTAATTTTTCTGATTCCCTCCATTTCTGGCTTTAATTTTACTCTTCATTTTTCTATCTATGCATGCCAAAGGGCTAGCTTAGGATGTTTTGAAAATAATTAATCAAAAAGAAGAAGGGACAACCTTCTTCTTTTTGATTAATTAATCAGAGTTTCTGCCTCTCAAGGTACAGGAAACAACATGAAGGAGCTAGATGACATAAGTTTTTTGCATGGTAAGCAGCATATATATGTATTAATGTATATCACAAGTAAACAACATAAGTTATCCCATTAATTGATGATATTTAAACAAAGAGAAAAAGACACATAAAGGAGAGTGTTTTCAGCATGAATGTTAATGGCTACAAGGAAAACAAGAAGAAGACCAGTCGATGACCAACCTGGAAACTTTAATGTCATCTGTAGCAGGCAAAATTTTACACCCAACCTCCACCGATATTCCCTTTCTCGTTCCAGTCCATTCAAATATTCGATCGACACAAGAGGATTAAAGAAAATGAATGAATGAAAGTCACTGAGAAAGAAGAAGAAAGAAAAAAAAAAGACAACCGAGGACCAAAGAAACTGAATGAATGAATGAATGAATGAATGAAAGTCACTGAGAATGAGGAAGAAAAGAAAAAAAGAATACTGGATGGTGTCTATAGTTCAAATAGTAAGAGCAAAATAGGGTGTTAGATTAGTGTCACATGGTTTAGTGTTTGGTCAAATACTTCACCTTCACCTTCAGCTTCACCAACCAATGTTCTCAATTCCCAAAGAAGAGAACGACTAATAATAGACAGATGGACCTACCCTTCTGTGGCTATTTATTTGGTGATTTGGTCCAAACTAATGCTTTGCCTGTTGTTCTGGTGTCAGTGTGACCTAGCTAGCTTTCCAACTGCACATAGATTTTTGTACATATTGAGCATGTGTTTGTAATGTCACTAATATTTTTTTTGTAAAATTAACTATTTTTATGATAAAGGAATCCATAAGATAAAGAGAAGCAAGAATATGTTTAGAGATTTAATGGAGGGGTGACGTTACTGATTTTTTTTTTTTTTTTTTTTTTTGTAACCAGTCAATTTACACGTACTTCAACTAATCTCTAAGAGAAACTAATACAGCAACCCACTGTCACGATCTCCCACTTAAAAGAACTTGAGATCGTGCATCTATCTGCACTATCCCCAATTTGCCCTAACTATCTGGGCTATCCACGGATGGGTGACATTATTGAATATATAATGTATTATTTATTTTTATTGATTTTTTTTAGAATTTTTTATGGATTTTTCTGTCTTATTCTTGGGCCTCTCTATGGGTTTCTTAAGCGAAATCATCCTATTTCTAAATTTACTAAAAAAAAAACTCCAATAACAACTAGATCCCACTGTTAGCTAACCATTATGGGTTTATTTCATATGAGATCATTCAACATTAAACACACCACATTTATTAAACTATGAAGAGTGATATTATAAGATAAATATTGTTTAATTTATAATGTAGAAGCACTTCTTTTAGAATAAATTAATGTTATTAAAATTCTTGTTTGAGTTTTGACCTAAATTAAATAAAGTTTTTGTAAGAATTGAGAGATAGGCCACCTAAACCTTTCTTTAAAGAGACTCTTAAGTGAATAATTAAATCATGGGGCCAGATTTTGTGAATCATATTGATGTATTACTTGCTTAAATAATTTGTTAATTATATTTTTTTTGGATTAATATATTGTATTTCATAAATCAAAATATATGTTATAAAGCATAGATCAACCTCATCTTATTTATCTAATGTACACAAATTATTAAATTGTCAAGCCACTAAATTATTGTAGTTTCCGTTGTTATATACCATCACCAATAAATACTAAGAATCATAAACATTAAAGTAAACGGTGCTATTTATTATTTATTTTGTAATAGTTTAGATTTAAAAGTTGATATGATAAATGAACTTGGGTAGAACTCAAGCCCAAAAACTAGCAAAAGGGGGAGTAAGCCTAACCACACATATATATACCATAACAGAATACTAATTTAATAATGTGAGACAAATTCAACTTCTAACACCTTCTCTCACGTCGATGTGTAACGCCAGGGCATGCTTAGGTCCAAACCTTACCCCCAAACAAATGTAACATATTCTACCATATTGAAAATATAAATATTAACCACTAGCTTTGTGTCTGGCGGCAAGACTTTAGCTCTTTGGGTGAGTTATCCAGGGGTCTTGAGTTTGAGTTTTATAAAGTGGTCATCTATCACATTTGTGTCTTATGTTGCCCATTGGGCTTGTAGGATATTCAATGGATCTCATGATTAGTTGAGGTGCAAGCAAACTGGCTTGGACACCCCGAATATAAACAAAATATATATATTGTTTTTTTTTAAATATCTAAACTATACATTATAGCCAGATATTAAAAGTAAAACTTATGGCATGAATAATTAATTGTATTATGTAATATAAATAAATATTCTAAATCAATATATATATCGATTTGAAGGGGCTTCAATTCTAGATACGGTGTATTTCTAGTTGATGCTACCATTGAAGGGGTGTCAACTCCTTGTAAATTACATATTTGTCCTGGTTGACTTGTGCTTTAACACTTAGGGGGCGTTTGGTTCAGGAATGTTAGATTACTGGGAATGTTAGATTACTGGAAAGATAGATTACCTTGGAAGATTACTGGGAATATTTAAAAAAATGTGTTTGGTTAGTTGGTGGGTATGTTATATTAATATGTTTAGTTATGGGGAATAAATTAGTGGATATGATATTTAAATTACCAAATTGTCCCATTTTCAAATATTAATATAATATTATTTTTATTATTAATTTTTGAATAATTTCTTTTAACCCCCAATATTTTAGATTTAGTTAAAACACCCCCGATTATATAAAACTTTAATTTATTACGAAATCAGCCCGACCACCTGTCGCCGCCTGCTGCCACCGCAGACCACCGTCGGAAGTCTCTAAAAGTCCCCATCAGCAGTTGATAGTGACCAAGAGGCTTCGATATGGCCGTTTTCGGCCATATTGATGGCCGAAAACGGCCATATCAGGCCAGATCTGGCCGAAAATGGCCAGATCTATTCTTGCCATTTCCGGCCAGACAGCCAGATCGTTGGCCATTATCGGCCAGATCTGGATGAGATCTTGCCATTAACGGCCATGGACCTGGCCGTTAACGGCCAGATCTATTTCGGCCAGATTTGGCCTGATATGGCCGTTTTCGGCCATCAATATGGCCGAAAACGACCATATCGAAGCCTCCCGGAGTCTCCCACCGAATCTCGTTCCTTTTTAGTGACTCTGGTGATTTTTCGGCGGCAGCCCATGGTGGTTGACCGGCTGTCGGCGGTGGTGGCTGGGTGGCAGTGGTGGTCTGTAAATTATTTTAAATATAAGGGCATTATTGTCCAAAATTTTAATTACACAAGAGTAAAATTGAAATAGGATATTAATGTAAATTTTTTTTAAAGTAGGGGTATTATTGTCCAAATTTTTTATTAATAAGGGATAAAATTGTAACAAAAAAAGATAACCCTGGTAATCTCAGAATACCTAAGAAAATGGAAGTAATCAGATTACCTCCGATATTACCAATAATAACTACTATTGGTATTTGAAGATTACCGGTATCTTATATTACTTGACAACCAAATATAGTAATCAAGTAATATAAGATGACATTACCCTAGTAATCCCATATAACCCCCAACCAAACGCCCCTTAGGGTTTGCTTGAAAGTTTTTTTGCCACTTGTTTTGAGAGATTTTTACTTAGATTGGTTTTGAGGTGTTCTAAAACCATTAGTTGTCAGATTTTTTTATGCACTGATTTTGACTGGCTTAAAAATCCCCCAAAACCAGTGTAGTGTATTTTTGAGGCATTTATAAAACACCTCAAATTGGGGTGTTTTGGTTGGTTTTAAAATTTTATTCTACAAATACCCTATCCACTACAAAACTATCTCCAATTATATATATAAAAAAAAAAAAACTTAACCATATTATCCAACCATATTAAATATAAAATAATTTTAAGAAATCATAAAAAAAAATTATTAAAATCTCATTTCTAGATTTTTTTTTTGGAGAAGTTGAGCTACAATTTTTCAATTATTCTAGATCTGCAAAGAATGACAAAGAAGGATAAAAAAACTTTATCACATTTAAAGTTATAAAATATTAATAAATAGAAAACAAATAAAAAACCCTTACCTTGTAATTGAAAAAACAAAACTTCTAAGTACTAACTGAAGTTTGGGTATTTTTATGGACATATATGTAAATTTATTATTTTAAAAAACTGTCAGAATCGCTGGAAAATAAACTCCCAAACATAGGTTGGGTGTTTTAAAAACCGCTATAAAAAACCTCTCAAAATCGCTATGATGGTTTATTCTCAAAAGAGCTATGGTGATTTACCCTCGTAACTACTACCGTGAAACTCTCAAACTACCCTTACCCTAAAAGGGAGGTGTAGTAGGTTTTGATTTGAAAAGAAAATTATATGAAATAAGAATTTGAATTGGGGTAATTTTTTAAAATATTTTCAGATATAATTTCCCCCCAAAAAAAAAAAAAAAAAGTCTAATAAAGTATTGAGAATTATTGTGGAATTTGAGTCCATAAAATTCGGAATGTTGTTGTATTAGTTACTCGAAGACATGAAAGGGACATGAAATACCAATGAGCACGCTTCACTCTTCTTTAAGTCTTTGTTTTGAAGAATTTCGCCTTGTGTTTTGTTACTTGAAACTAAGTTTACAATCAATGGCGGACTCTTCATTAATATTCCACTACTTCTCTCACCAGCGATCCTTATTCAAAACCTTCTTCTTCATACCCACAACCTTAGCTCTCATTACCACTCTCTTTATTCTCTTTAACATCTCCACTACTTCTCATTTCTTCTTCACTCACCACCAACAACAATTCACTCGTTTTGTTTACCCAAAACACTCACCTTCCCCAACCCACAACGTTTCTAACGACACCCACTTGTTTCTTGATTTGCCCCGTGGTGGTGGTGGTGGTGGGAGTGTCTCTGTGAGTCAACGCTCTGTCGGATATCATTTGGGATCACGTGGTATGTGATTTGAAGACTATTTGTTTGCGGGTATTTTTTGCTTTTTCAATTTGTCTTTTTTTGTTTATTTATCGGGTTGTTGAATTTCTCTATCTGTTTTGATGATTTTGCTAAAATAGAATCTTTTGATGGAAATAAATTTCCCACATTGTGTTTTGTGAAGTCCTACCATTAAAGATTGAGACTTTTGATTCACACTGTGGTTGAAGTTGAAAGAGAGTGGGAGACATGTATTTTTGAAGCTTAAAATTGGTTCAATGTGTATGAAAGTTTGAATTTTTGTGCTAAAAGGATTTTGTTTCATTCTTTTTTCTGGTATATATTAGCTTACAGTTTCTGTTTCTATATGTTAAATCAAGGGTATTGGAGAAAAGCATGAAAATTTTTGGCTTCTATTTGTGCTGCTGAAATGCATGATAAGGAGAGAAATATATAATGTATCATTTTAATCAGAAAATAGAATGAAACCATTTGGTATTGTTGAACTTCTTACAGTTTTTTTATGGCCATATTTTGCTGTTGTCAGTTTACTGAGAACATAAGACTTCTCAACCCAAAATCTTGAAACTGCTGGTTTTTATGGTTCAGGGAACTATATGAATAACAAGGAGGTATTCCATGACAGAGATATATTTTTGGAAGACTATAAACAAATGAACAGGAGCTTTAGGATATATGTTTACCCTCACATGCGGAATGATCCTTTTGCAAGTGTACTTTTGCCAGTGAATTTTGAACCCGGTGGTAATTATGCTAGTGAAAGCTACTTTAAGAGGGTCCTTATGAAGAGCCATTTTATCACAAAGGATCCGAATAAAGCAGATCTTTTCTTTTTGCCTTTCTCAATAGCAAGGTTGCGGCATGAACCGGGAATTGGTGCAGAGGGAATTAAAGATTTTATCCAACATTACATTCTCAATATCAGTCGGAAGTACTCTTATTGGAATCGGACTGGGGGGGCTGATCATTTTTATGTTGCTTGTCATTCCATTGGACGATCTGCTATGGACAAAGCTTGGACGGTTAAACTCAATGCGATACAAGTTGTGTGCTCATCAAGCTATTTTTTATCAGGTTATATTTCTCACAAGGATGCATCTTTGCCACAAATTTGGCCAAGACAAAAAGATCCCCCTAACCTTGCTTCATCTAAAAGGTGAACTACTTGTTCCAATATGTTGTTCATTTAGTACAAATTAGACTCACTAAAATTCTGATTGTAAACTTTTGTCTTTGGCATAGTTTCATTCAGTATAAATTATGGGTATCATTTGCCAGAGTTTTTTTTTTCATTTCTACAATTGGTTACGCAAAAGTGATTTATTACTCCTCTTATAATGTCTGTTTATTGTGTCTCTGTTTATCATCAGCGGAAGCGTAAGTCTTTGCAACCAAGAGATTTGTGGTTTACTTGACTGTGCATTCACTAGGACTCATTCTAAGTAAACCAGTGTATCAAAACAGTCCTTTACTCTAGCAGAATTCTGATATAGCTGGTTGATAATGTCCTTGAGCACATGCACATCTAATGAAGAAGAAATGTTTATCTATGTGTGCTTTTTGGTCCATTTCTTTATGTATAGTTATTAAAGTTCTCTACTCATGTAGAGGTAGGAGAACCTCTTCATATTTTTGACTTTAGAAAATAAACATATTTTCAAATGGAGCCAGTTCTGGCTCATGATTTGTCATGTGTTGAATCCTAATTGTGAAATTGATGCTACTTACTTGCCTAACTCGTATTGAGTGTTTGATTGATACCATGTCTATGCCATATTTTACCTGCAAACAAACAAAACGTTTTTATGGACCATTACATTGCGAATTAATTTTAAAGTTCAAACCACATTCGCCATTATCGTGAATTTAGCTACTGCCCTTTGTGTATGTGTTAAATTTAACTACTGTTGTACTCTCAGAGGCATTGAGGAAATATCGTCCCTTTTTGATTTATTCCCAGAGTTCCTCACTTCTCCTGGCATTTCAGGAAGGAATTTTTCAGGATTTAAAAAACACCGAAGATTTTTTTCAGCTGATATAAAGATAATTATTTATTTTCAGGATATTGTTCTGTTACTGATTCAAAGGAATGAAATTATGGATACACGCTAGTATTGGGACTAAATTTGTTTTTATTAATTAGGAATTGTTGTCCACTTTTATTGCCTTTGGCATGCTGCCTGAGATCTTGTCATCTAACTTTCATTTCAAATATGGAATTACAGGAAGAAACTTGCATTTTTTGCTGGATCAATCAACTCCCCAGTTCGTGAAAAACTTATTCAATATTGGAGAAATGACTCTGAGATTTATGCTCACTTTGGCCGGCTCACAACACCTTATGCTGATGAGCTACTTGGGAGCAAGTTTTGCCTTCATGTCAAAGGCTTTGAAGTAAATACAGCTCGTATAGCAGATTCATTATATTACGGATGTGTACCTGTGATCATTGCCAACCACTATGATCTTCCATTTGCTGACGTACTAAATTGGAAGAGCTTCTCAATTGTTGTCGCTACTCTAGATATCCCATTGCTGAAGAAAATTCTTAAAGAAATAAGCTCTGACAAATATTTATTGCTTCAAAGCAATGTGATGAAGGTGCGCAAACATTTTCAGTGGCATCTTTTACCTGTTGATTATGATGCTTTTTACATGGTGATGTATGAGTTATGGCTCAGACGAAGTTCTCTGAGGGTTCAGTTGAGTTCTTCAATTGATTCCCATTGATGATTGTATATTATTTTCAAAGGTGGTTTTGTGGGTCCAGTTGGTGGGACTTTGTACATTTTTTGATTGATTTTTTTACTCCTGATTCCCGAAGTAGCTTACAAGGTTAAAAGTCTAATATTTTTATGTTTTGTAACTGATTATAATTTATACATAACGGAATTTTTAACTTCTTTTATTTTATTAATAATAGCTTCTTTGGCACCTGAGTTTATGTTTCCAATATTTAACTTTTGTTTCTTCTTTTTATGTTCTGTAACTAATAGCGCCTTTAGCATGTCAATTTGTAGCATTTCATTCTTTTATGAATTTATTTACTATTTGCAGATTTTATATAATGTTGACTTGGATTTAGGACCTTTTAGAGTAGTAAAATTTAACTCTCTGATAGGTTAAGGTTTGTTAAATGAGATAGAATATTTTCTCATATTCATGAAAAACACAAGAGGCAAATATGATGTAACTGGTTATTCATGATGGTAATAACATTCTGAAATCTCAACAATTTATCATATTAATTTATTTACATTGCTCAATCATAACTTGATACTTGGTAGTTGGTACACAAAAGCCATGTATGGTTGCTGATGCATGCAAAAGGCAGCAAATGATTCAGAAATCTGTATCGAAAATGAATTAGAGGAATTAGAGGTATCAGATGTGTACAAGTGATTAATGAAATGCTCCATTTTTTCAAAAAGCTGCATTGCAATATATGTGTAGTGAAAGTATACCTTTTATTCAACATTTCTTGAAATTAATTTTTGAAACAGCCAATCATACAGATATTTTACCTGATTTTTAATGTTCTTCTGATCTAGACAATCTTTTTTGACAATTTTTAGTGCATGTTGCTGTCTCTAAGTTCCTTTGAAGTATGGATTAAACCATGTATTCCTTTATAAAAAGGCTACTGATTTTCATTTGTAACTACTTATCTTCTTCTTCTCAATGGGTTATTCAACCTGTTGTATCTCTTATCCACGCCAGAAACATTCTTCTAAAGTGATTTTGTTCCTCATACTATTAAGTTTAGCTGTTGTTTGCTCTCATGTCATTCTCATCTACATATCCAAAACTTCAGAGCTGTTGCCAATTGATCAAATAGAATACAGGCGTAATCGAGAATCTTTAATTGGACACTTACCGATTTCAGCTGTAACCCGACAAACCATCCCAGTTGCACTTCACAATGCTTCAAAAAACTTGTTTGAATCATTGGAAACTGCTACGTTGACAGAGGATAACCGTCAGTTGGGTTTGAAAGGTATGTCAGCTTTGTGTTTCTCTCTTTTCATTTTTTCTTATTTTTGACTGTTAACTGGCATTCTTTTATTAGTGCTTATTGGATTTGCTGGGGAATCAGCTGGATTGAAAAAAATACTTTGTTTGCTTCTCTTTTCTTGGTTTTGCTTGTTGAAAATAAAACAAGAGGTCTCTACCTTACGTGTCATGTTATATTGCTAAACTAAGACTATGTTAGCAGCATAAATAGTATGTGAATTTTGAATTTTATGATTATGGGATCAGTTTCAATCTGTTTCCTTCCCATCCTTTATATAGTGTAGAACTCATGTTGTTTATGTACAATAAATGACATCTAAGTCCATGCACTTGTTAGATAGAATATAAATCCAGAAGAACTCACATTACGCATGATATTTCTTTTTATATATGTAAGAGAATAAGGATTGTAAGGAAGAAATGAAATCATTAGACATAGCACTTCCATATTCCATTTTTTGTGAAAGGAAAAAGAACTTGTTTATACTAATTGGTTCTTTAATATATTCTTAGTGTTTGATGAGGATAAAATTGTTTGTATTTACTAGATTTGTTTATGAATTCCCAAAAATTGAGTGCTCGGTATTTACATGTAAAGTTTGAGATTTGTGCTTTAGCATTTGGGTTTTTGTGTAATCAGTTGGCCCCTTCTTTTACTGCATTTTTCTAGTTTCTTATGAGCATTGGCTTGGATTTTTTGTTAGTACTAGTGTATTAAGGATGCTGGAAGAAATTATGATTTTCTTTTGTTTACTTTAGTTTGTACGAGTATGCAGATGATAAAAGAACATAAAACTTTCATGTTTGAAATTTTAAGACTAGATATATCAATTTTAACCACCAATGTAGTGGTATTTTCTCTTCGTAGTTTTAAGGATATCTAAATGACATGATAAGCATCTGGCGAAGCTGATAGAATTATTCTGATGTTTGTTACTTACAAAATAATGAGAGCAGCTCTGTTGTTTTAACTGTTTGCCAATATTCAAGCGGTAACATAGCACAAACCATTGGTGCATGCGTGTCTGTGGTTCATGGTTCACATAGGATATTTAGAGTATCCAATTTGATGTAGTTTCCCCAGATTTATCTATGAGAGAAATTCATGATATTTCAGTCAATTGTAATAAACATTCATTTCCTAGCCTTGCAATTTAAAAATGGTTGGTTGTTGTGGTTCAGGGATCTCTGCAAGTGACAACGAGGTTTACCATGATGGTGATGTCTTTCTAAAAGACTATAAAGAAATGAATAGGAGCTTTAAGATATATGTATATCCTCACCGCCAAGATGATCCCTTTGCAAATATACTCTTGCCCACACAAGAAGAGCCTACCGGTAATTATGCGAGTGAGCATTATTTCAAGAATGTTCTGATGAAAAGCCACTTCATTACAGAGGACCCAAGCGAGGCAGATCTTTTCTATATGCCTTTCTCAATTGTAAAGATGCGGCATGACCCCAGGATTGACGTACCAGGTATCCCATATTTTGTCAGAGATTACGTCTTCAACATCAGTCAAAGGTACCCTTATTGGAATCGAACAGGTGGGGCAGATCATTTTTATGTTTGTTGTCATTCCATTGGTAAGAAAGCTGCACAACAAGCAGCTTCTGTGAAACTCAATGCCATTCAAGTTGTTTGCTCTGCAAACTACTTTGTATCGCCGTACATTCCTCATAAGGATGCATCTATGCCACAAATTTGGAATAGACCGCAAGAAGATCCCCAAAACCTTGTTTCATCAGAAAGGTAAACTTTCATTTCAATGGCTGTTCATCCTTAGTTCTGTACTGGACAAATGCTGTGTTTGTAATTGACAATATAATGCATTTTAGAGAAATAATCATGAAAAATGAAATGAAAAGCAACTCCAGTTGTTGATCCAGTCTCATCTTTCTCAATTTCGGTAATTTTGACGTTGGATGACATAGCTCTTTAAACACGTCTCGAAAGTTGGAAAAGCTCATCCTTTCTTGTTAGTTCTTCAACATGACTTTGCTAGAGTACTTGTAGCCTAGATGCACCTAGTCCAAGACAAATAGGTTCTGTTACATTACTGGTTTAGTGTTTGTGCATATTTTTTTTGTCCTTTCAAGAAAAATAATATAACAGGTCGATAACATGCATCAAGAATTACCTATTTTAACTTCTGAAAACATTAAACTTTGAAAATATGTTAGAAAATCTCAATTTTATTACCGTTGTCTTTGATTGATTGCGACTTCCTTACTCTTTTGGTTAAATGAGAATACAGGAATAAGCTTGCATTCTTTGCTGGAAGAAACAATTCTCCAGTACGAGAAAGGGTTCATCGAATTTGGGGAAATGATACTGAGATCAGAGCAAATTCTGTCTGGGTTAGCAATATTGCTGAAGAGCAGCTTGGGAGCAAGTTCTGCCTCCATGTCAAAGGCTATGAAGTAAATACAGCCCGTGCTTCTGATGCTCTACTTTACGGTTGTGTTCCAGTGATCATTGCTAATCACTACCATCTTCCATTTGCGGACGTTGTAAATTGGAAGAGCTTCTCAGTAGTCCTTGAAGACGGAGACATTCCATCACTGAAAAAAATCCTGAAAGGTATAAACTCTGAACAATATTTGATGTTACGAAGGAATGTGTTGAAGGTGCGTAAACATTTCCAGTGGCATACTCCACCGGTTGATTATGATGCATTTTACACAACCATGTATCAGTTGTGGCTCAGGAGAAGTGCTGTCAGGATTTCTTCTGTTGTGTGAACTCCATTCAGAAATTTATGTCAAATGGCATTTTTATCAAATTTTTAGCTTTTGTACTCCTACAGAAGCTTGAAACATTGTGTTTAATCCACTATTATGCAATAAAATTCTCATAAAGAGAGAGCTCAGAATCTGGTTCAAAGCGGTTAGTCTTCAAAATTTTGCAGATATCTTTTTAATTTCTCAGATAAAATTGAGCCAGGGGACCTCTGGAAGCACTGAAAGAGGCCAGATTATGAACAAAACCTAAATTTGCATTTGTATAAGAAGCTAGTTTTATTTATTTTAATTATATGTTAAAAAGGCTTAACCATATAACTGAACCGCAGTTGTTTTTTAAGGGAGAAAAACAAAAAAAAAAACAAAAAAATAAAAATCAAAGGCATTTATAATTTGAATTTTGAGATTTATCATGTGTTAATTACATTATTTGACTGATTTTACAGTCTCACCCATATTAAAATAAAGTTAAAATGATTTTAAAAACTAATTAGAACCTTTTTTTAATATATTAAATATATTAAAATATATGTATCTATCAAACCTATATATATTCAATGATAATTTGAGAATTGTGCGACATTAACCACCATTGCGTGGTGGAGTAGTCAACTAGGATTTTTTGGTATATTACTTAAGAGATTTTGAGCTTGATTTATCTCGACTGCTAATAGGGGTGGGGTGACCATTAGAGCTCGACTGTTAATAGAGATGACTACTGAAGCTTGATTCATCTCGACTGCTGATAGGGGTGATCACTAGAGTTCAATTCACCTCGATTGTTAATAGGGTGACCACTAGAGCTCTTATTTACCTCACCTGCTAATAGAGGTGATTATTTGAGCTCGATTCACCTTAGCGCCTAATAAAAGTAATTATTAGAACTCTTACCTGGTTGGTGATTGCAGGATCTCACAAAATTAGTTGAGGTACGCAATGCAGGCTAGACAAAACACCCTCTATCATTGAAAAAAAACAAAGAAAAACAAAAAAAGAGAATTGTGCAACATTTTCTTAGGCCAATAAGAACTTTAGGGGTGAGGTTGGTTATGGAAAATTAAAAAAACTAATTGATAAAAAAAGATTTATAATACAAATTTAAAAATGGAAATATATTTTTAAATGTATTTAATTATTAAAAATATATAATTTAATTTTTTAATTAATAATTGATACAATTAACTCCATCAATTTAAAAAAAGAAAAATTCTGTCCGGACACATGTACTTAGATTAATGTAGAGGGTGAAAAATTATTTAAGTAATTAATTATTTATTTCTTCGATAAGACGCAAAGGATATTTTATTATTTTCCATGAATCTACCAAGTAGTTAACTCCAGTCTCCAGAAGATTACTTAAAACAGAAAAACTCAGAATCCAATCCAATCAAATTTCACTTCACTTTCACTCTCAAACAAAACCAACCCTACAAAATCCCCTGCCAGATGTAACGTTTCCTCGGAAAATATTTTCTCATCTTCCAAACACTCTCCATTTCTCTTACTCCCTTTGTCATCCCAGATTCAAAACCCCATGTTTGGTTCCCCAGAAAGTCGTGGGAAAACTAAAAGAAAGTCAAAATTTGAACCCAAAACTTTCATTTTTATTCTTTTAATTTAAATCAGTTGACTTGAAGCTTTGCCCTTCTCCAGGTAACTTCATATCGCGTTTCTTTACAATGTAACTAGTTTGTTGGGTTTTCTGTTTTTTTATCAAGATTTGATTTCTGTTGCTTGAATTTTAAATTTGTAGTGCAGGGTTTTGTTGTTGTATATCAGGATTGAATTTCTTTGATGAGAAATGATGTTGTTCAAATCAAAGCTAAAATGGGTAGCTTTATTTGTGCTTGGTATGTCAATGGCATCTCTAGTGGTGCACCTTTCTATCACAAAATTTTCAGGTATGGGGTTGGTGCAATATAGTCCCGTGGCTGGTTTTCGCCAGGAATTTGGTTCTTTGATTGGAATTCAGGTGAGTTTGGTATTTTATTTATTTATTTATTTATTGTACTAATGTGTAATTATGCATGGATGGGATGTTTAGTTGATTTGTTAGCTATTGTGCTTTGTTATTTAATAGGGTCGTTGGAACAAGAAGCTATGGGGGCCTATCAACTCGTTAGAGTCTTTGCAGCCATATGCCAACCCAAGGACCAATTATCCTGGTACTGGGTTTACTTCAACTTGCTATGCATTTATATATCTACCTATGCTGGTTCATTTTTTTTTTTTTTTTAAATCTTGTCCATTTTATTTGGTTGTATCCCCCCCTTTTTTTTTCTGATAATTTGATTGAAGGAGGTATTGTGAAATGGTTTTTATCTGCAGTAATAATTGATTTTCTTTCTTTCGAGAGTAAGAACATAATTCTGAAGTTTATTAAGCTAAGTAGTCATTCAGAATATGATTTCTTGATCCTTGCATTAGTGCGAAGTAATTTTGGGATGAATTATTGATGAGTTATTGTTCTTTGGTTAGATGGTGTACCTGTAAATGATTGAAAGGATGCTTTGTAATTGTTTTCTTCTTTTGTCTTTTTATTTTTTCTTTCCCCAAAAGTTTTTAGAATTTTCAAAAGAAATGTAATAGATTACATAGCTTTTTACTTTCCTTGTAAACTCTGTATGTGGTTGAAAGAGGAGTTTTACTTTGGTAAAATCTCAGACTCACTTTTATGTAGTTTATTCATTTAGGTTGTGAGGGAAGAATGGTACACAAACATTGATTTAAGATGTTAAGATTCAATCACTTTGCATTCTACGGGATCTTTTAATGTCGTTGATCTTGTATGATATGTCCCCTGTGTAAACTTTGATGCTCATTATTAATATACTTTTTTTGTTTATAAAAAAATAAAAACAATAAATTCTTACGATCTTTGACTATATCCTTACTTTTAATTTTTAATTAACATAATTCTTCATTTTTTTGGTTAATTGCTAACTCTATAGTTTTAACTGCAACACTACTTCTCCTCTTGGTTAATTAATACCTGTTCTTTTGTATTTGTATACAGCTCCAAGTGAAAAGAGCAATGGTCTCATCTATGCAAAAGTTTTTGGTGGGTTTGAGAAGATAAGATCTTCGGTATGATTCATTGGACATATAAGAACTATCTTTGTTATAATTTCTATAGGGAGTTCATAACATTTTTGTTAATTTTCTAGATATGTGATCTTGTCACCATATCCAGGCTTCTAAATGCTACTCTTGTCATTCCAGAGATTCAAGAAAGTCTTCGCTCAAAGGGAATCAGGTGTCTTAAACTAGCTTTCTTAAACATTTGTTTAAATGTAAGTCTCTGGTGCTAGTAGCTTTTATAGTTTTCTCGCTTCTTTTCCTTTCTATTGACATGCAGCTATAAGTTCAAGAGTTTTTCCTATCTCTACGATGAAGAGCAATTCATAGCATCACTCACAAATGATATAATCATTGTGAAGAGCCTCCCTGAAAATTTGAAGGCAGCAAGGAAGAGGAACGAGTTCCCTAATTTTAAGCCCAGAAGTTCAGCTTCTCTGGATTATTATATCAAAGAAATTTTACCGCAATTAAAGAAATCCAAAGTTATTGGATTGATTCTTACTGATGGAGGATGCCTGCAGGTTGGTTAATATCATAAAATTATGAATAATTTAGTGAACCATTTCTGCAAATTGTATTCTCTTCTTCATGGAACTTTTGAGTTTCCTCTATTATAGATTACATATTATGAGTTTGTTTGATATGACTTATTCGAGCTGAGCTTATAGAAGAAGAGCTTATTGGAGTAGAACTTATGAAAATATAGCTTAAAAATTTGTTAGTTGTTCAGTTAGGACAATGTAAAAGAGTCTTTTCTTGTATCAATTTACTAGGAGTAGTTTCAATATACAAGAAAAGATCAAGCCAAATTTATAAAATAAAACGTGGATACTTTTCAAATTCCAGCACTTTGAGTAAGCTCAAATCTTGAGCTTCTCCCATAAGTCGTAAAATAACATATTTAAAATTTTATAAGTTCTTAGAAATGCAATCAAACAACTTAAAAACATTTCAAAAGTGCTTTTGACTTAGAATAAGCCCATTTGGCCAGTAAATGAGCTCAACCAATTAGGCTCTATATGTGTGTAGAAGAGTTTCAAGAATTTTCTTCTTTGGAGAATTATATATGAACTATGCTGCTTTTTATTTGCAGCATTGTAACTTTCCAGTGTCACTATTTCAATTATTGATGTTGTTGATATCAAATCTTCTACTAGCATTTGGATGTTTTCGATGTAACCTTCTTTGAATTTTCTCATTATTTTTTTCCTTTTGTACCTTGCTAGTAATTTTGTGTTGCTGTGTGTTTTCCTTTCTTAGGAGTCTTCGTTTAATATCTCAATGCCTCCCATAGGAAAAAATAGCTCATAAATGAAGAAAGCTAGAAATTATGTTATCATCTTTCTTGTATCTAGGGCAATCGTTTCTCACATTTTGTTTAGATAGGCTGGAGCATTTTAGAGGAAGGTCTCTTCTGCCTTGTGTGTGGAGGTTGATGAATATAGCAACTGGTCTTGTGGACATGTTGTATTGACAATTTTTACCCTACTCGAGAAATTTAGGTTTCATTTTGGTTCTATTTTTCAAAATCATTTTCTGTTTTACAAATCCAAAAACACATAATTGAACATGTTTGCTTCAATGTTTGGAAACTATGATTTGAAAACACAATGTTCATTTTTTGAAAGCTAGTCTTAAACTTGAAGGCAACAAAATGTTGTTTCATGTGTTTTTTGAAAACATGATTTGAAGAACACAAAATTCATTCTCTGTTCTAAAATACTAGTGATAAAACCATTCTCATTATTGTTATTCTTCCAAAAATTGTTTCCGAAGTATTCTACTAGGCTTTTAAAATCCAGTTTTTTTTTTCTTCATTTTATGAAACGGTTTTTCGAAAAAAAAATTTGTAAAATGATGCTGACCAAACTTGTAAATTATTATCGCCTGCTTTGCTTGATGAAGAACTTCATTCCTAGTAGGTTTTAGTCACTTTTGTCTCATTCTGTCTTGTTCTAAGATTGTTATGATTGGTATTCATATTGGTTTTAATTTTTATTAAGCAATGGTTATTGGCCAAAGCTAGGATTCAAGAATTGACTATGGATGATATTTTTGTAATCTATTTTGTTGAAGCTGTATAATTACGCTCTTAGTAAAGTTTTAGAGTAAATCTTTTGTTAGAATTCATGATTTTAGATGATTTAAAGAGTCCTATTAAAGCAATTTTTTTCTTCTTTTCAGTCCATTCTTCCACCAAGCATGTCTGAGTTTCAGAGACTTAGATGCAGGGTTGCCTTCCATGCTCTCCAGTTTCGTCCTGGAATTCAGATTCTTGGCCAGCGTATGGTAGAGAGGTATAATCTTCCTGCTTCCCTTACTGCCAGGATGTTATTGCATGTGGCAAGATTAAAGATTGAGGAATACACTTCTACTTGCGGTTAGAAGATATCTGCTAGCTGCCTTTCTTAGAAGGAAACATTTCTGAGTTTTTTCCTTGTTGAAGTTATTAGGTTTCAGCTAGGCAGTGGAGCTGTATACTGAAAAATTGAAACTGATTGTTTCTTTTGTAGGAAACAAATCTATTTTTTTTATGGTTGTTGAGTTCTCTGTTTCTTAGTATACACCAGAATTCTTAGCATATGCCAGAATTGTTTCGCTGCCGTTGATGAATCTGATCTTTCTAATTTTCTATCCACAGATTACGATCATGGGGCCATCCAATTCTAGCTTATCATCCTGGTTTAGTGAGAGACACCTTGGCGTATCATGGTTGTGCAGAACTTTTTCAGGTTGGTCGTTTAAGTCTTTTCCCTTGTTTTTTTTTTTTTTACCATTTTTTAAGATTTAAAACGACTCTTTATCTGTTCCTTACTTTTTTAAGTCTCACCATATTTTTGATCATTTTATTTGCTAGATCTAAAATGGAAGGTGAACAAGTAGTATGAGTGCTTTTTTCCTCTTAATGTATTTCATGGGTGTTTCTGCTCATAATAGCTCAATAAAGAATGAATTAACATCTTCATCAAGTTATCAGTAATTTTCCTGATGTCATCGTATAACTTGGTGCTTCTTCTAGGATGTTCACACTGAGCTCATACAACACCGAAGGGCTCAAATGATCAAACAAGGGATTGTTAAAGAAAAACTTAGCGTAGACTCACACTTGCGTAGGGAAAATGGTTCATGTCCCCTAATGCCTGAAGAGGTATGCCTGATTCTTAATGATGTATGTGAGCATTTCAGTTTGTAGCCTTAATTGGTATTTAGTTTACTGGACTGGTCTTATAATTCCAAGTTTTTTAATCCTTGGGTTTTGTGAAAGCTTTTGCAAATCAACAACCGCATGGAACATTGTAATTGACAGGATTTTTTGACATTCAAACCTTTCAGGTTGGAGTTCTCCTTCGGGCAATGGGCTATTCTCCTAAAACAATTATATACCTTGCAGGTTCTGAAACTTTTGGTGGTCAACGTGTTCTTATCCCTCTGCGTGCCATGTTTGCCAATTTAGTGGATCGCACTTCCTTGTGCAGCAAGAAAGAATTGTCTGACCTTATTGGTCCCGAAACATCACTTCCACTAGATCTTTCTCAACCACCTCCTGCCAAAAGTGCGAAACAATTGAAAGAAGAGTGGAATAAGGCTGGTCCACGGCCTCGACCTCTTCCTCCACCTCCAGATAGACCCATTTATCGACATGAAAAAGAAGGTTGGTACGGGTGGATCACTGAGACTGACATGGAACCAATTCCTTCTGCTATGGATTTGAGGATGCAAGCACACAGGTTTCTCTGGGATGCTCTTGATTATATTATCTCTGTTGAAGCTGATGCATTCTTTCCTGGTTTTCACAATGATGGTAAATGGCCTGATTTTGCTAGTTTGGTTATGGGACAAAGGCTTTACGAGAGTGCTTCTTCTAGAACATATAGGCCAGACAGGTAAGATGAGCATAACTTCATGTCATGAATTTTGATGTCTTGATGCTTTTTATGCAATGCTTAGATAGTGATAGTGATAGTGTTTGATTCTTTTTCTTAAGTCTCAGTACAAGTTTGAGTTAGGTAGGAAAAAATCTAGAATACCAGGGGATTACGGCACACTACTAGTCTATTTACTAATATCATATATGAATTCTTTTCTCTTTCATTTTCTCTTTACAGTTTAATAGGATTGATGGTTGTTAAATCAAATAGTTATGTGACATGCATCCATTGACTTATAAATATGGAGATGCAATACCAAAGACTGTTATGAGTTTGTATTTTTTCTTAAATGTAAGTGGATCATTTGCTTTTTCAAACCAAAAACATATGAAAAGTAATAATTTTATACTTATGTCCTTTTTAAATGTAAGTTTCACTTGTATTTTTGTTTCAAATGTAAAAAATATTGACAGATCAACATTTTTTTTGAATAAATGCAATAAATAGCAAGAGATTAAAAAAAAAAAAAAAAATACAATAGCTTTTGGTTTTATGGATAGGAAATAAATGTATTTTATACATGTATGTTATGGTCTGTATTCAGAATTAACATCGGTTCTAGTTAACACATTTGCATTCAAATAAAAGCTGCCATAATATTTGGCCTTTTGTAATGATAAAATTATCTTACAATTGAGGTTCACGTTAGTCTATCATAAGCCAAGCCAATGTTTTTGTGTTACCTATGGTATCTTTCATTCTCATCTATCTTTATAATTAATGTGATTGGTGGGTTGTAAAATTGAATAATCTACATGACATGCATTGGTTTCTGGTGCGATTGATGTATTATCCCTTCGTACCAAAATAAGAAATATTGAATGATTTACATCAGTTATATACCGACCAAAAAAAAAAAAAAAAAAAAAAAAAAAAAAAACCTTAATTCATGATGTCTACTTCTGGATTCATAATTGTGCATGTGTTTTACCAATATTCAGCTAGATCTGATGATTTAGAAAGCACAAAGCAGTTGGTTCTTGTTCAGTTTGACTTTTCCAAAAAGTTATAATGTTCTTTTGATTGTTATGGAAAAAGTACTGGCAGCTTCAAGTAAAAAAACTATTAAGTTTTATTATATGTCTAGATAATGTAGATGTGAGCATAATTAATGGATAGTTACCATTCTTTGATAACATCTTGTCATTTTGGCTTAATCTAGCTTATTTTTCTTATTGGACTTACCTACTTTTTATCAGATAAAATATTTATTTATTTATTTATTTTTTAAATAAAAGATTAGATTACCTTTGGTAGCTCTGATTTTATGCATCTTGATAGTACTTCTCTAACACTTGCATTTTTTTTTTAATCAGAAAAGTTATTGCCAAATTATTCAAAATTACTCGTGAGAATATGTACCATCCCAAGCATAATTGGACTCTTTCAGTGAAGGAACATCTGAACAAAAGCTTGGCTGAAGAGGGCCTGATTAGGCAATCGTTGGTTTCGAAACCAAGGTCATTTTTGTCACATCCACTTCCAGAATGCTCTTGTAGGATTTCGTCTGTTAAGGTCCCAAATCAAATAAAAGGTAATGGTGGTCGTTTTCTGTATGGTGGTGAAGATGAATGCCCCAAATGGATACAGCATGGTCAAGAAAAAGCTGCTTCTTTGGAGGCACGTGGAATAAATGATGATAGTGAATCTTTAGATTATGAATATGCAACTGAACTGCCGGAATCTGATGATAATGATGGCAAAAATACTGCAACTTTACCCTTTGATCGTGATGAAGAATGGGATCCTAATGACTAGAATTTAATACAAAAAAGGATAAGATTTCCTGTTATTATCAACAGCAATGGCACTCAGTTTCCGGTTTTTCTTCTGGAATGTAATTCTTTTGGGGATAGAAGGTAACAGACAAAGGTATTTTATTTCATTTCACACTTGCAGCATAGTACCGGAAGTATTCAAATTTATTCTTTTTGAGTACATTCAAGAAATTCTCCAGTTACAGAATAGAAAATTAGTTGTATACCTTCATAGAGGTGGGAAAGACTAATACAGCGAGTACAAGATGATTACAGGCATAGCAGAAATAGGTCATTTTTCTTTTGGGAAACTGGGAATGTTCCATAGTGGGGAAGTTGTATGTGGATGTTAGAGTTTCATACTACCATCTAAATCTGAATCTCTGTGTTGTGATCATTGAGGTACCAAGAATTTTTGTTTTGTATATTGAGAACTGCATTTCATGTCAAGAGTGTAAATTTGGTTTCGGAAGAATATCAATGATGAGACAAATATTTTTTTCTTGGTGATGTTTCTCTTAATTTTTGGGCATGACACTGTCATATGCCTTCCTAATGTGCTTTATGTTGTTAATATCTTAAAAGACTTTGATGACACTTCTTTTATCTTCATCCATTTTAATTGGTTAGGTTTTGAAGCTGATCTCTCTTCTTTCCGCTTTATGATAGTCTTTCTAAAGCTTTTAAGTGGGTTCCTTTTGTAGTGTAGTGGACAATTTCTAAAGCTTTCCGCTTTATGTTTCCTGCAAAACTCTGGGAGATTCTGCAGGTTACAACTCTATGCCATGAAGGGGTTTCATGATGTTGAATATTTAGTTTGTGAAATTTGATTGGATAAAGATGAGTATTAAGTCTTTTTGTATCATTAGATAAACATAACAACTTAAATGATAAGAATATACTAACTGCTTTTATCTAATGTTTTTAACTTTGAGCAAACAGCATATTCTTACCTGAAGTTTAGCAAAATCTTAAGTTGATACATTTGATTGCATTTATTTTAGATTCTCACCTCTAAAGTAACGTTGTTTTTTTTATTTTAATAGATTTCAAACTTTTAACTATAGCGTGGCTCACGTTAGCATGCTAAAGTGCATCAACACCTTCTTCAGCAAAAGATGGGCTTATGTTAGCAAAAAATGGCTCATGTTAGTAGCGATTGGTGGTTTTTTGGTCGATTCCAAAGTCTAAAATCACTTTTGAGACGACCGTTGGACTCATCACAACCTCCTTCACTTGATGACGTTACTCATCGTTTCCAATCATCATTGATAGTCACCAATGGTGTTAGTTTAAGAATGAGAATCTGAAATAAATACAATCAGAGGTATCAACTTAAGATTTCGTTAAACCTTACGTGGGAATATGTCATTACTCTTTTAACTTTTATAATATATTAGCTACTATTGTAGATACATAAAACCATGAATTGAATACCAATTTCTCCTATCAAAGATAGTGAAAGAAATAATATGCTCTTAGAGGTGAGTACTACATAAAACGACTTTTTATCTTCTTAATTCGTGAATGCCCCGTTGATGTTTAAAGTTCAACATGTGTTTGAACTTAACTAAATCATTTTACTAAAGACAGCGAAGCATCTTATTTACTACTTGTTTCTTGTGAGCATCTCTCAACTTGAACCTGGGTAATGTTAAATTTTGCTTGTCAAAAGCATCATCATACACCACTGGCCATGGATAAATAAAACAAGTGAAAAGTGCAGCCTATAAAGAGTGATTTTTCTTTTGTTTTATGTGCATTAGCAGCATTACTAGAATTCGACAGGGCACCAAATTACTGCTTCCCAACACTCCATTTGACATACCACTATATATTTTTATATTGTAACATGTTTCAATCATTCAAAAGAAAACAATAAAAATTTCTGCTTAGGCTAGACAGAGCCTTGATTAATTTTTTTTACCTTCCAATGAGTTTTAAGAGAATGGATCTGATTGCCTGTAAAATCCAAGCCAGATTGCCTTAAATTGTGCGGAAAAGTATAATTTTAATGGCTCATTTCATTAGAATTGGAAAACAGAAAGGCATTGGGACAAAGCTGAACAAGAAAAACTTATGCAGCTGAAAGTTTCAAATTATAGGCAAAGATGGAATCTTTCAAGAGTACACGTATCCGAAAATCGGCCGTAAAGATGCTAAGAATTTGTTTCTTGATTTTTGGAAGAGGGTGCAAATTGCAGGCCAGGTTTTGTGTTTGACAGCAATTCTGGCCCTACATTACATTTGCAGAAGAAAATTCCACCTAGTCATTGCCCTCAGAATTGTCAAAATCAAGGTCTATTCCAGCTAGACATGACATCAACAATGAAAACAGAAAATCTGACAACAATTCTTGCCAAGAATTTG
The DNA here is from genome assembly GCF_008641045.1 of Pistacia vera. Classification (NCBI taxonomy): domain Eukaryota; kingdom Viridiplantae; phylum Streptophyta; class Magnoliopsida; order Sapindales; family Anacardiaceae; genus Pistacia; species Pistacia vera. The sequence goes on from NW_022196391.1 coordinate 634,281, forward strand.
GATTAGCATGAAGACAAATAGACAGTAAACAAGATCACAGAATGAATGTACTGGGTACTATTAATATATCTTGGTGGAATTATGGAAACAGAATCAATATTCCTGACAAAATATATATTAATCCTCGCCGGCTTATTCAAAACATATTAACTAACTCCATATGGCATTGGCATTAGAAGTGAATGGAATAAAGACAACATAAACATATAAAGGCCTGCCAATGAGATGTGACTAGCAGAAGTACATGGAACATAACACTGGATATAAAAAGCAATCTTTGTTAGAATGAAGAATTGATGAAGTTGATAGTAGATTTGAGAGAAAAAAAAAAAAAAAAATATGGGGGCCAAAGATAGTATGTTTCGATTCGCGGATGGCAAGGACAAGTTGTTAATGTTATTAGGGACAATGGGAAGCATTGGAGATGGACTGCAATATCCTCTGATGATGTTTGTTCTTAGCAGTGTGATCAATGACTATGGAAATCCTGCAAACAGCTCTTTGTCTAATGATGATGTAGACAAGGTTTGTTCATTTAACAGCTTCACTTCTACAGAATCAATAACAAAATTAGCTCCTTCAGCATACTTCATTTATATTTTCTATGCACATTACTTCCCTCACTGCCTTGCTCTTTGAGTTGAGGTGGCTAGCATATTCATCTTTTGCTTCATTTTAAGGTCTAAAATATGAATATTTAACCATGGTACCATGAACTTGATTACTTAGTTACTGTAAATTTTATATTTCAGTATGCGCTGAGGCTGCTATATGTTGCAATTGGAGTTGGTCTTTCTGCTTTTGTTGGTAAGATTGGAACATTTGATTACTTCAACAAACCTCTTCCAGAAAAAAATAATTGATTAAGAAATACTCATTAGCTCTTAGAACTGGATCTTAACTACCTTATTGTCGGAATTTATTTTTTGCAGAAGGAATTTGTTGGACAAGAACAGCAGAGAGACAGACTTCTAAAATGAGAATGGAATACCTGAAAGCTGTTCTGAGACAAGAAGTAGGTTTCTTTGACACCCAAGAACAAGGTTCTTCGACAACTTTCCAAGTTGTCTCAACTATCTCAAATGATGCCAATTCAATCCAAGTTGCCATATGCGAAAAGGTATGGATTTAGTACTGTTAAACCTCTTATAAGTTGCATCAATAGAAAGATGTGCTTGTTGGATCAATATATTTTCACACACATAATTTCCTAGAGCCTATCCACCTAGATGGACTTGGCTATACATTCTCAATGTTTACCTTTTTGTATGTCCTCAAAATGAACAATATTTTGGCTAGGGTCTAGTCATAATTTGCTCGTTTCGTGTTTGCAGATACCCGATTGCCTTGCATTCATGTCAACTTTCTTCTTCTGCCTCCTATTATCCTTCATACTCTCTTGGAGACTTACATTAGCAGCTCTCCCTTTGACACTGATGTTCATTGTTCCTGGACTCACGTTCGGGAAGATGATGATGGGAGTTATAATGAAAATGATTGAATCTTATGGAGTTGCTGGCGGGATTGCAGAACAAGCAATTTCTTCCATAAGAACTGTATATTCATTTGTCGCGGAGAATCAAACACTAAATAGGTTCAGCAATGCTCTTCAGATAACTATGGAATTGGGAATAAAGCAAGGTTTCATTAAGGGTTTGTTGATGGGAAGCATGGGAATGATTTATGTAGGTTGGGCTTTTCAGGCTTGGGTGGGGACTTATTTGGTCACTGAGAAAAGAGAAAAAGGTGGCTCTATTTTTGTAGCTGGAATCAATGTAATCATGGGAGGATTGTGAGTTTTTTCTCCTATAAGTTATCTTAATGATAGGTTTCATAAGTGAACTTATTTCAGTTGTAAACTCATGGTTTCTGTTGTGTGTTTGCAGGAGTATTTTGGGTGCACTACCAAATCTAGCTTCCATAACCGAGGCAACAGTTGCAGCTACTCGAATCTTCGAAATGGTTGACCGGAATCCTGCTATAGACACAGAGGATAGAAAGGGTAAGGCTTTGTCATATGTAAGAGGAGAGATTGAATTTAAGGGCATCTACTTTAGTTATCCATCAAGACCTGAAACACCAGTCTTACGAGGGTTGAATCTAAGGGTTCCAGCTGGTAAAATTGTTGGTCTTGTGGGCGGTAGTGGTTCTGGAAAGTCCACTACCATTGCATTGCTGCAAAGATTCTATGATCCTATTGAAGGAGAAGTTCTCTTGGATGGATACAAAATAAGGAAACTTCAGCTGAAGTGGCTGAGATCACAAATGGGTCTCGTTAATCAAGAACCAGTCCTCTTCGCGACATCTATTATAGAGAACATCCTGTTTGGAAAGGAAGGAGCTTCTATGGATGATGTGATCAGCGCGGCTAAAGCTGCCAATGCACATGACTTCATTTCCACGTTACCAGAAGGATATGAAACTCAAGTAAGCTAACTTCAACTCTCTGAAATCAACCAACTGCTATTAGGATTAGAGCTTTGGTTAATTTTTAAATGCAATTTTGATAAGTATACACATCAAATGGAAAATAGAAGGATTTTGAATGAAATGATTTGGATTTTTCTTTCTTCTACTATAGGAAAGAGCTTGTGTATCATATTTTCTTTTGCAATTTTACTCTTCCTTTAGAATAGTTTTTACCTTGAAACACTTCATTGATGATCTTTTTGACCCTTTCCCAGGTTGGCCAATTCGGATTCCAATTGTCAGGTGGGCAAAAGCAGAGGATTGCCATAGCAAGGGCTCTAATCAGGGACCCAAAAATCCTGCTGCTTGATGAAGCCACTAGTGCACTGGATGCACAATCTGAAAGAGTAGTACAGGATGCAATTGATCAAGCATCAGTAGGGAGGACAACTATAATCATTGCTCACCGCCTGTCCACAATACGAGCAGCGAACCTGATTATGGTTTTTAAAGCTGGTAAAGTGATTGAATCTGGTTCCCACAACGAGCTGATGAATCGCGGAGAGAGTGGGGAATACTACCAGATGGTAGAACTGCAGCAGATGTCATCGCAAAGTGACACGTCTTATGAATTCAACCATCATATGGATGCAAGAAATCTCTATAGAATGAGCGTTGCACAAAGTCCTATGAGCGTCAGGTCAAGTGCCCCAAGCACACCAGTTATTCACCCCTTCAGCCCGGCTCTTTCCATTGGCACACCCTATTCCTACATCATCCAGTATGATCCTGATGATGGAAGTTTTGAAGATGGCATAAACGAATCAAGTTATGCTCCTCCCTCCCAATGGCGTCTGCTCAGAATGAACGCGCCTGAGTTGGGGCAAGCATTGCTAGGATGCATAGCTGCAATAGGTTCCGGAGCAGTTCAACCCATTAATGCCTATTGTGTGGGTTCACTTATATCAATTTACTTCCGCACTGAAAAATCCGAGATCAAGTCTAGATCAAGAACCTTGTCTTTCGTTTTCTTAGGCATTGCAGCTCTCAACTTCACCTCCAGTCTCCTCCAACACTACAGTTTTTCAGTTATGGGAGAAAAATTGACCAAAAGGGTACGCGAAAAACTGCTTGAAAAGCTGATGACTTTTGAGATAGGATGGTTTGATCAAGAAGACAATACAAGTGCAGCCATATGTGCAAGATTGGCTACTGAAGCAAATATGGTTCGGTCCCTTGTTGGCGATCGAATGTCATTACTAGTTCAAGCAATCTTTGGTTCCATCTTTGCTTATGCACTAGGACTTGTACTGTCTTGGAGGCTAACACTTGTGATGATCGCAGTACAGCCATTAGTAATAGGGAGCTATTACGGAAGGAGTGTTTTGATGAAGAGTATGGCTGGAAAAGCTCAAAAAGCACAAAAGGAGGGAAGCCAATTAGCAAGTGAAGCTGTAATTAACCATAGAACTATAACCGCCTTCTCTTCTCAGAAGAGAATGTTGGGGCTATTCAAGGACACATTGAGAGGTCCAAAAGAGGAGAGTGTTAAACATTCTTGGTTTTCTGGTTTTGGCCTTTTTAGTTCTCAATTTTTCAACACAGCTTCTACAGCATTAGCTTATTGGTATGGTGGGAGACTCTTGACACAAGGGTTAATAACCCCGGAGCACCTTTTCCAAGCATTTTTGATATTGCTATTTACTGCTTATGTCATTGCAGAAGCTGGAAGCATGACTTCAGATTTATCTAAAGGAAGCAATGCTGTTCGATCAGTTTTTGCTATCTTAGACAGGAGAAGTGAGATCGATCCAGATAGCACATTTAATCGAGACATGAAAAGAGGAATAAGGGGACGTATAGAGCTGAAGAATGTGTTCTTTGCTTATCCAGCTAGACCTGAACAATTGATATTCAAGGGTCTGGATCTCAGAATTGAAGCAGGGAGGACAGTTGCACTAGTGGGACAGAGTGGTTCTGGCAAATCTACTATCATTGGGCTTATTGAAAGGTTTTATGATCCACAAAAAGGATCAGTGTTTATAGATGAACAGGACATAAAAAGCTACAATTTAAGAATGTTGAGGTCACATATTGCATTAGTCAGTCAAGAGCCAACCCTTTTCGCTGGAACCATCCGCGAAAACATTGCTTACGGAGAAGAGAATGTTAAAGAATCCGAGATTAAGAAGGCTGCAGTTCTTGCCAATGCTCATGAATTCATAAGGTATGATACATATTGTTACAAAACCAACTTCTAATGAAGCAAATGACTTTGCTAATAATGTCTGTTGTTTATTTGCAGTGGCATGAAAGATGGATATGACACATACTGTGGAGAAAGAGGAGTTCAGCTCTCAGGAGGTCAAAAACAAAGGATTGCACTCGCTCGCGCCATCCTAAAGAACCCGGCAATCCTCCTATTGGATGAAGCTACCAGTGCATTAGACAGTGTATCAGAAAGCTTGGTTCAAGAAGCGCTTGAAAACATGATGGTTGGCAGAACATGTGTAGTTGTTGCTCACAGGCTCTCCACAATACAGAAATCAGACACCATTGCTGTTATCAAAAATGGAAAAGTTGCAGAACAAGGTTCACACAATGAACTCATGTCCTTAGGCCGCGGTGGAGCTTACTATTCCCTGATTAAATTACAACGCGGCAGCTCCATCAACTAGTAAACTCGAGCAAATCCGACTGTACACCAACAATTAATGTTGCATATTACAATTAGCCTGTTTCAGAAGTTAGGTTTGGTCATTTAAGCTCTTTGTAAATATGAGACTCATCATCAACATTCTGCGTATTATTAAGGTGTAACTTTTTTTTCCAGGTTATATATATATATAGATTACGTTCAGTACTGGGTTGGATTTATATAATTATAAACATATTTAAATTTTCTTTCTTTCCAATAATCATATTTCTCTTCAGTAAATTTCTTATAAAAGAATCAAGTTCTTAAAATTCAAGAAAAAATCATAAGATTATCAAATTTTCCTATAAATTAAGCAAAACAAAAACCAAAAAATTCAACAAAACTCCCACTTCTCTACAAAACCTCACACTCATTGTCGCCTGAGAAAGCTTAATGTTCTTCTCGTTGAATGTACCATGATCATTGACCATCACATCAGCCCCAACCCTGATCCTATGCCTCTTCGTCTTCCACGCCATGATCTTGAACCTCACGGCTGTCGCCAAATCCACTCTGAAAATCGCCGTCCCGTCAGAAAAAACCACCCGTGAAAGCACCCTCTTGTCAACTTTAACACTGCCATGTTTCCTAGCTTTCTTCTTATGGCCTTGGTAAAACTTGGGAACGACGTAGTTTCCAATGTAGTCAGTGGCATTTGCTTTGTTAACAATGGTGAAGTTCACAGGATCGTAGTAAACGCCCTTGTCAGTGTTGGTGTTTACAAGCTTTAACGTAAAGTAAAGAGTGGTGTTGTGGGGAGAGTTTAAAGATTTGTTGAGAGCTGGAAGATAGAAGTCTTGAATGGAGCATTTGGGGTTTGAAGTACGTAGATTTAGCCACATGAAGAGCGAGGTTAGACCTAAAGAGAAAATCAAATTGCAGCAACATCTGCACCATCCACGACGCTGCTCCTGACCCTGAGGCATGGTGAAAACAAAAATAAAGACTGTTATTTATTTATTTTTTTTTCTCATAGATTTCGAGAAAAGGAAAACAAAGGCAACATTGGATGGTAAATGACTCTGTTTGTGAAGAAGAAGAAGAAGAAGTGTGATTGATAATAAAGGAAAGAATGTTTCTTTTTTCTGAAGAAACTTTGGATTCTTCTAAAGCTACATGGAGGTGAAGGTGACGGTGGAATTGTGAATTATGTTTTTGTTGACAAACAGAGAGTAAAGAAAAAGGAGATATTTGAACAAAAGAGTGAAAAGAAAAAGAAAAAGAAAAAGAGTGGGATAACAATGAATTTACGGAAATAAAAAGAGAAAGAAAGGAAGAAATAATGTTCCTAAATAATAACTTCAAAGGGTTAACTTAGTTGTCGAGAAGGTTTGTTCTTTTAATTAACTTCTTAGGTTCAAACCTTAGGACAACTTATTACATTTGTGACTTAATTTAGAATATTGGGTTTGTAACATATTCAATGGACACTAGGGTATAAGGTATTCAATGGGCTCTAACGATTAATTTAGATATTAACAAACTGGCTCAGATACTCCGGTTATTAAAAAAAAAAAAAAAAAGTTCCTAAATAATCATGTCCAAGAAAATTACATTGTTAAATTTTATGAAATTAGAGGCATTTGTTGGACCTAGCAATGGCATAAAGAAATTGGGCCAAAATGTAGAAAATATAAGTAATCTAGACCCATCTGTTTGAAAGTTTTGAAAGAAGCTAATACTTGAAAGGTATGTTTGACACGCAACATAGCATAGTATTAAGCAATAAGCACATTGTATAGTATAGTAGAGAGAGAGAGAGAGAGATATGAGATTACTTCCAAATTCCAATTCATATCTAGAGTTTAGATGAAGATAGAAAGAAAATCTAAACCCAATTCAGATAATTGTCTCCAGAAAATTTATACGTCTTTGAACCCCTAAGATTAAACAATATTATCTATTCAAATTACAGGAAAGTAAATAAATAATACTTCATTGTTCTACGTATACAAATGCATGTGTAAATCTTCACGAAACAAAGACAATTATTAATCGTTTCATGGAAGCATTTGATTCTTATAAGAATTTTTTAGTTCTTCATTAGTTTTAAATTTTGGAGTAAAACTAGTACAAAATCAATCAATTCATCATAAATATTATATGAGTAATGCTGCACTTACATAACTTTTTTACACAATTTTTATTACATTATGATGTGACATATGTCACAACCACACAAATTTTTAATTATTTTGAATCTTTAATATTATAATAGAATTTATGTGGTTGTAACATATGTTACATCATGATATTTACAAAATGGTATAAGTGTAGCATTACTCTATATTATATTGTTTGAATTAGATTATTAGAATCTAATCATTATAATAAGAATATTGGTTAAAAAACCTCAAAAACAAAAAAAATTTGTTTTAGATCTTCAATAAATAATAAATAATGTCTAAATTATTCTAGGAAATTTGAATATGTATGGAAGCTAGTGTTAGTGTTAATGATTTATATTAATACTATTTACACTTTAAAAAAAAAAAAAAAAAAGAGGGGGGTTGTTAATGACAAAAATTGTGGGAGCTAAAAATGATTTAAGTTTAAACTTTAAAGGAGTAATTTTGGTATTAAATGATGTTTAAAAAAAGATTTTAAAATATAAATAGGGTATACCAAATAATCGTGCTTCTGATAAATTATATTTTTAGCTCCCACCTAGTTGATTAGTAACCCCTATCACTGAATACATCTCTTCTATGATTAAAATAAAATAAAATAAAAATCCCTTTAAACCTCATTTTATATCGAAAATATTCTTCTAAGCTTAATTAGGTTTATTTTCGTCAATTTAAAACTTAATTAAGTTTTTTGTTTTACACATTTTTTCCCCTATCTCAAAACAATTAGGTTTTTTGCACCCATTTTCTCCAATTTCCTAATTTTAATTATCAAAATTACCTTTTTTTTAATTTTTTTTCTTTAGATTTAGATTAATCCTGTCGTATGATTACTTTTTCTATAGTTTTAGTATTATATATTTAAAAAAAACAAATATATAAAATAAAACAAATTTTTTTAATGATTTTTAAATGTTAGGATTATGATTTATACAAAAATTAAAAATTAAAAATTAAAATAATATAAAATATAATATGAATGACTTAGAGGTGGGAAAGGCCTAGGCCTAGTTGGTCTTAGGACTGGGCCATCAAGTTCGGGCCCAATTTGGGCTTGGTCCTTGTAGCTCAGGCCCAAATAATCAAGGACCAGTCTTGGGCCTATGAGATTTCTCAAGGACCGACCAGTCCTATGGGCTTGGATAATCTTTTTTGTAAAATTTTTTTTAACCTTTATATTTATTGTTAATTTCATATTAAATTGGGGGTTTTATATGTTTTACAAGGGTTAAAAGGAAATTGGGAGGGGAGGTTTGGGCCTTGGAGGAGGGCCCGGGCCCTCCTCCCTTGGGCCTGGTCTGGTCCTAGGACTAGTTCTCCTAAGGACTGATTTTTTGGGCTAGGTTTTCGGGTGGCCTAATTCCCACCTCTAATGAATGTATTTAGAAATTGAGTAATGCTACAGTCACCGAAAGGAGTGCACCAAATTCATGCATCGAATGATGTGGCAAAATCCTAACCGTCGATTAATATTAATTTATAATTAATCGACGGCTAAGATTGCATCACATCATTTGGTGCATGAATTCGGTGCGCTCTTTTTGGTGACTGTATTATTTTCCTTAGAAATTAACCTCATTTGTAATCATTTGAGTAAAGGCTAAATTTGTCAATGCATCTAAAGACTTTGAATTTTGAAAAGCACCAGATGTGACGGCGGCACTATAAAAAGGAAAGACCAAACAACATATTCCGATCCAAGGTTGAGCGAAATCCCAAGGTAATACCCTTGGTTTCATTTATTTCAAATACCAATCCTTAAATTAACACTATTTCCTTTATTTTAACAGTGAAGGGGCAAATTGGTCTTTCTCTTTTTTTTTTTTTCCTCTTCCCTTCCCATTTCTTCCCCAATCCGCCTCCTCCTCCCATCTTCTTCCTCTTCCCTTTCCCTTTCTTCCTTATCTCCGCCTCCGCCTCCCATCTTCTTCTTTTTCCCTCCACACCTCCTCCTCCCTGGCACCTCACCATCCCAACCCACTACCTCCTCGACCACCTTGACTCCCCTTTTCGCCGTCACCCTTCACCTCAAGTGTCGCACTCCGCCAACTTCTTTATGGCGACCCCATCACCAAAAATCTTCATCAAGCCCACCATTTAACTCATCAAATAGCCCTCTCTAATAACCCCATGCTTTCTGTACTCAATATCTCACCTTTCAACACCGATTTAAGCCTTCTCTCCCTAGGGTTTCTATTTTTTTTTTTGCTTTTGCTTTTGTATTTTGTCTTATGTTTTTTTGTTTTTCTTATTGAAATGGTGTGATTTTTTGTGGTTGCTATTGGGTTTGGAATAGGGTGATTTGGCCGACTGTGGTGGTGGTTTGGACGTTGTGGTGGTTTTGGGATGATGTGGCTTGGAATGGGATGTGGTGGTGGTGGTTTGGCCGATTGTTGGATTTGGAAGGGGGTGGTTTGAATGGCTATGGTGGTGGTTTGGGATGGGTTGGTTTGGAATGGGTTGTGGTGGTGGTTTGCCTGGCTATAGTGGTGCTGTGGTGGTTTGAAATGGGGTGAAGGGTAGTTTGGTAATAGCATCTGTCAGAACTTAACAATCACTAATTGTGTTAATTTAAGGGTGGGTATTTGGAATAAATGAAAGTGGGAGTATTAACCTAGGTTTTAACTAAACCTTGGGGGGGAATATGTCGTTTACTCAAAAGGAAAAAGACAAAGAGGACTCACTTCACTGAAAATAATTTTCCACTTAGGTGCATTTGTTCGTAGCCACGTGGCACAATATCACTTGTTTATCATATGATATTCACGTGGGCATGATGACCAAAAAGACATGAAAGTGAAACTATTACGTGAAATGGGTTATGACGTAAGCCTCTCCATAAAGGGGTTTAAAAATTTTGGTTAACACATTTTTTTATGCATCAAATTCATAATCTTAAAACACACGTAAAGGTAATATTTTTATAAGAGTTTATTTTTTTTATAAATATATTAAATAAAAAATATAAAGGATTTATATATGTATATTTAATATGATTTTGTGATTTTTCAAACTACATATCAAGGACATTAATAGTTATAGTCGTGTTTGGTTCATTATTCCTGTCCATATTCCTAATCCTATTCTCCAAATAATATTTGGCATATTATTCCATAAATATTACCTAATTTTTTGTAATTACTTTAGACCCCATAAGGTTATTAATTTCATTAAATACCCCCTAAAAAAGTTAAAAAAATAACAAAAATACCCCCGTAACCCATACTTGGTAGATTCTGGCAACCACCGTCTGTGGTCAACGGTGAATTACTGACCGGAACTGGCCGGTAATTCACTGATCTGGCCGTCGCTGACGGTCAAAGATGGTCGTCGTTTTGGCCTTTTCTGGCCTTCGACTGCCATAGCAAGTCATAGATCTGGCCTTTTTCGGCCAGATCCGTGGTGGATCTGGCCGGAAAAGGCTATAACGACACGTTACGATACAGATCCGACCGGTCTATGTCGTAACGCGATTTCCTGGCCAGATTCATGCGGTGGTGGCCGGAATCTGGCACTGCAGGTGGTAGGGGTATTTTTGTCATTTTATATGTTGGGGTGTTTAATTAAATTAGTAAACTTAGGGGTTTTTTTATAAATTTTTAAATTTTACCTTGTAATACTCCCCTATTTAACTACCCAATGTTATTTCCAAAATCCTATCTAAAATAATGAACCAAACACACCCTATATTTTTTTTAATCACCGGGAGTGATTGAGTCAGCTTTCACATACTTTAACTAATCTTTTAGAATCTTAAAACTGTTGACCGAATAAAAACCCTACTAATCACTCTTATTAATGTTTGGGGAGACTCGAATGAATAGTTCATAAAATTTCTTTTTGCTCTTTTACTGTTAGACTATTCAAATAGTAGTTAATTAACGATTATATTTAAATATTAATAACATTTCAATAACAACAATAATATACCAGGTCGATGTGTTTTTCGAATGAATAAAATATTATATCGTAGAAAAAATGAAACAATTTTAAATTGGTTGCCGACGTCTAACTATCAGAGCAGTGATATTTTCAAATTGAGGCAATAATATATGTCTAAATCATCAGCTTAATTTGTCTATGTTTTGCGGGGTATGTGATATTGATATATTATCAAATATCTTTATAAAATAATACACAAATTATTTTTCTTTGTTTTATATATAAATTTTTTTAAACACATTAGCTTTAATCACATGACATGTATGCAATACATCAGAGAGTATAAATTGTCGGTATAATTAACTTGAAGCAAATATAATTAATTAATGGTCTTGTATTAATTGCAGGTATGTTAAATTAATAACATTGTTGATTTTTTTCTTTTTTATGTAATCATCAAGGGTGTTCGGACCAGTTTGTACACATCTCAACTAATCATTTCTTTGAAGCTTTAGAGTTGTCAACCGAGTAAAAGCTTTAATAGTGAAATTGCCAATCGGGTGAGCCTCACTGGCCACCTTTATTAGTGTTTGAAGCGACTCGAACTCAGAAATTCATGAAACCTCTTTTTACTGTATTATTATTACACTATCCAGTGGCGATTATTGTTGCTGCAAATTATTGTAGTCAATTATATGAATTGGTTGTCAATTCATAATACATTATGAGACTTTTTATGATATACAGAGAAAGCAATGAAATGAAATTATATTGCAGATGAAAAGACCTCTCGACCCTTCCAGTTATTTATTTTCAAGTTGAACAAAGAATCTTTGGCCTTGTCAACATACAGCTCTTTTAATTTCTCTGTTCTTTGATTCTTTCTTTAGAAGCGTGCGTGTTGTGTGTTTCAGCCATAAATCCTCACTCTGCAGAGCTCGACCCTAGCTTTTACAACTCCATAAATTCCCGTGAACTCTCCAAACCCTAATTGTATTGTATGCACTACCAAAATCCTCAAATGTAAGTTGCTAAGTATAATGGTTTTTCATTTACATATGAAGTTATGGCTTCTTATGTTCTCTCTAAACTCTCATATTCACACAGTAACTCTCATATACGCCATGGGATGACAGAGTTGAAGCAACCGTTATTTTGCGAAGATCATTTTGCAGGAGCATCCTGACCACCGTGATATATAATTCTCTTCCTCTCTCTCCTTATATGTCTCTGCACATTTATGTTTCGTAAATATTTATGGCAACCTCACAAATTTTTGTTATTTACGTGCTGGCAGTATAATCTTTATATCTTTTCTTTATCATGATCTGCACTTTTTTGCGCTGGCAGGCCATGATAAGAATCACAAAAAACTTTTATGAAAACGATTTTAGAGTGAAAGGTTTGAATTCATGAGTGTAGTTGTATCATTGTCAAAGAGGCAACTATTTAATATAAACCTCAATTAAAGTTAATCAATCTGTTATGATTACATACTAGAAGACTCTAATTACTAGTAAGAGTAGCGTTACTAAATATACAAACCGATAGTGCTATCACTCATTGACACGTCATTCATATATATTTATTTATTGAACATTTATTAAGTTGATTTTTTTATATAATTTCATCTATTCACTTTGACACGTTAATTTGTATGAAAATTTTTGTATATCTAGTATTATTAATCTTGTAATTAAAGATAACATTACGTTGACAAACAAATCTTACAAAGCGAGCTTTATAATTAATAATTGATTTTTAATAAATTTTTCTTTTTGTTGGATTCATCAGAAACCAATTATCATCTTGCATATGTTTGAGTTAATTTGTGAGATTTATTTTCAATCTATCTTTATGGTGTAATCAATTAGCAAAGTAAATCATATCAAATCAATTTGTTACAACACATAGTCAAATAACGATTGCATTGTAAAAAAGCACTACAATTTTATTATTATTTTATTTTAAATTCTATTACTTTCTAGAAATATGAGCACTTTGATTTTAAGCCATTTTTTTTTTTTTGTAAAAAAAAAAAAAAAAGCCATACTCATATGGAGGGACACAGTCACTTTAAGGAGGTTGTATTAATATTAATAGGAATTGCATCAAAATTATTTTCCAATTGCAGCTACATATTGAACCTAATTTGCTCATATATACACACTGGTACCCTCGGTTTGAGAACATAAGAATCAATCAAATGAATTTTCACTATTGCTAAGGTGCATGATAGCTCTTATATATATAATTTAATTCATTTCAGGTCATATACAATCTTGACTGGTGTCTGGTTAATTTAATAAGACAGTCCGAACCATCTCTAGATCTCTCTTTCACATCATGGATGATATTGAACCTCCTTTTCAAGAAACCTACCCTTCTCTCTTCGTGAACCCTTCTGAGAAATTAGCAAGAGAAGAGAGGTTTGGCATGGATGATGATGAGGAATATTGTGAGCTTCCACTGATTGATCTTTCTCGTTTGGATTTCAGCAGGGATGGTTCAAGTAATTTCCAGGGCGACTTTGACGAGTGCATAAAAGAGATGGGTAAAGCTGCTAGTGAGTGGGGTTTCTTTGAGGTTGTGAATCATGGGATTCCTCATAAAATTCTAAACAACATGCGATATGAGCAGAAGAAGTTGTTCCATCAGCCCTTCTGCAAAAAGGCTGAAGAAAACTTCATGAACTTATCAGCTAATAGCTACCGTTGGGGGAACCCTACAGCCACTTGTTTGAGGCAGTTTTCATGGTCAGAAGCCTTTCAGATTCCTCTTTCAGATATTTCGAGATTGGATGAATGCAACAGAACCAGGTATACTTACCTTTAATTTCAGCTAAATTAGCTTAATTTTGTAGTTATATATATATACATATATGTATTTATTTATCACCGTAATTAACAAGGAAATGGACTTCACCTAAAACATGCGAAAGATAATTAAAAGTTTTTTTTTTTTTTTTTTTTTTTTTTCAAGAGATCAATTAATTAACTTGGTTTATTGGCTTATGATTAACTTTAATACATCTTTATCTTATAAAGAAATTGATAATACTGTATTATTTATTTTTAAACACAGTTCTATATGATCTATTGTATCAGCAGGCGATATATATTTAAATACACATTAATAAATATCATGGTATTAGTTTTCTTTTAGATTTCTAGCTACAATCATTATAAATACAAGCATGCATATACATGAAAATATATATATATATATATATAATACGATAAAGATACCACATAATTTATATCACGTACAAACTAATAAGTTGGATGTTATTATTAGGAGTAAACAACTTATTTCCAACCAACTAATGATTTAATAACACTTTTTTACCCACAAACTTTTAAAATATCACTTTATCACCTAAATTTATATTCCGTTTCCGATTTCAGCATCGTTGTGACCCCACACTACCACTATTCTTTTCCTTACTCATCACTTATCAAAACCCCTCAAACCCTACTTCTGTCGACCTTGCCAATCGCTGGCAATCGAGTGATTAGAATTTGTATAATTGCCTCTCAAGTTGAATTTCGATCAATCATAACTATCAAAATCCAACATTCTAGCATAAAAAAACTCGTCAGTCTCCATTCTTCAAAAGTCTCAATAGTTTGGACCGAGTTTGCTATCTATTTACCATCAGAATATAAATTGGAGTAATAAAATAGTATTTTAAAAGTCTATGAGTGAGAAAATATCATTAAACCATTGTTTTGGGTGCCAAAAAGTTCGTTAACTATATTATTAATTATTAAATGTATAATTATGTGTAGTATACATGCATTGACTTGTGATACCACATTATCAATACCATCATAGTATATGATCATAAAATTAGTGTATATGATGAGAGATTCTTGCAGTAATCTAATAAACTACTAAAAAATAAGTACTTTATAATATCCAAATACGAATATGAATTCATTTCATAGATCAAATGGATAAGATGCCATTTGCATATACTTTTGCAGAATGTATAACAAGCTTTGTGTGTAATATAATCAGTCAAATGTTGTTAAAATTAATTGCTTATTACGTATTTTACTACTCTTCAGATCAAGTATTGGTTTGTTTGCAACAAAAGCTGCCTCTTTGGCTCAAAGGTTGGCCGAGTATTTGGCACAACATTTGGGTGCCAAATCGTCTTATTTTAGAGATTATTGCCCGCCAAGCTCCAGTTATCTTCGAATGAACAGATACCCTTCCTGTCCTTTATCTTTTGATGTGTATGGCCTCATGCCCCACACTGATAGTGATTTTCTCACTATACTATATCAAGACCAGGTTGGAGGGTTGCAACTGAGGAAAGACGGAAGATGGCTCTCCGTTAAACCTAATCCTCAACTTCTAATCATCAACATCGGTGACTTATTCCAGGTAATTCATAATTCTACTACTTGAATTCAGTAACATATACAATGATATCTTTTTTTTTTTTTCGGTGGAGTTAGAACATTAAAAAGATGATCTTGAGATATAAATATTAATGCGGGGCAGGCATTGAGCAATGGAGCGTACAAGAGCATTGAACACCGAGTGATTACTCATCCAGAAGTTGAAAGATTCTCTGTGGCGTATTTCTATTGTCCGTCTTATGAAGCAGCGATTGAGAGCTTCAGCAAGCGAGCGGTGTATAGAAAGTTTAGCTTCAAAGAGTATAGACAGCAAGTCAAGGAGGATGTTATCACTACAGGTGAAAAAGTAGGGCTCTCAAGGTTTCTCTTATAAGAAGGAAGTTTTCAGCTTTACATGTACAAAATTTTCAGCTTATAAGCAAGTGTATCATATATCTACACATATTTGTATATATACAAATATGTTTCTGTTCATATGAGTTTAATCCCGAAATTATTTAATTTTAGGGCATGGAGTAATGGTGAAAGAGCTAGCTAGCGACGACAGAACATTACTGATAGAAAACATATTTGGTCACCTTAGATAATATATAATAGAGTAAATGACATATTCTCATAGGAGGTTTAGTGAAATCCCAAGTTGATATCCCTGATTGCATTTATTCCAGATTCTCACCCTTAACACTATTAGTGACAATTAAAGGTGGTCGAAAACGGTGAATGAGGTTGGCAAGTGAAAGTATAAGTTTTCTAGAGGAGGTTGTGGAGAGTCTAATGATGGTCTCGGAAGTAATTTTAGACTTCAGAATCAGTCAAAAAAAGCTAAAAAGACACCAACTTAGACATTATTAACGTGAGTCGCTTTTTGTTAACATAACCCTTGTCGGCCAAAGAAAGTGCCAACACACTTTAGCGAGCTAACATGTGCTATGTCACAGTAAAAAGTTAGGAATGTGTTAGTGGTATTAACTTGGGATTTCGCTAAACCTCAGGTGAGAATATGTCGTTTGCTCTATATAATATGATCACCGTGTGTCTAGTAATATTTGGTCTTAGTGATAAATGACAGCACTGAGATAGATTGATGGTGGAGGATAAGAGAAGTGTGGGAGGTTCAAAGAGGTGATCAGTGTGTACATATATGTTTCTTTTTTAATGGTGCAAAATTATGAGTGAACTGTCGATGGATCTCAATCTATATATAGAAATCTATTGAGCTGAAGCAAATACTATGTTTAACACTTAATTGCAATTAATGAAGATCAATCTTTAAGCTAAAGGCACGCATATGCAACTTGTCTGGCATTATGGCTTCTTCATAAAATTAAGCAGGCCACACATATATGTTAAGCGGTTACTGAATTGAAATATTATGTATAATATTCTTTGGATGCTTGTCATGTGGGAAATTGACGCAGCGATTAGCGTAAAATAACATTAGTACTCGATTATGTCTTTAGGATTGATACTAGCACTTGACTATGCCTTTAAGATTGATAAATAAGTCTCAATTGCAAAACACTTAATTCAAGAAGTTGAAGGAAAATCTGAAAATTCAATCTATATCTTCAAAAGAAACGAATAATATGCTTATATAGAGCGGTGACAGCTAACCTAACAAGACTCCCAATTAAATAAGAAAATAAAATCCTAATTAAACATGAAAATTAATTAAATGAAGAAATCTTAAATGTTGACTAATTATAAAATAAGAAAAAAACTCTAAATATAATAGAAAAACCATGCAGAAAATTTAAACGGCCATAAAACATGCCGAAACAATGGATTTTGGCTCGAAAATGATCCTCAATTGAGGTAAAGGGTTGGCACGACGTCAAGCTAGAAACAAACTTTCTGTTGATATTTTACGGGTCCCGTAACTCTTCTCGCAAAAAAAGTATGACTGTTTTAAGTTAACATACCTATTTAAGATTTATGACCTTTGGACAATGCGTTTGGGCTTCTGACGCTCAGCTTTCTCAAGGAATTCATATGTTAAATGTTTTACGTCAAAAATTAGGCTCTTGGTATCTCATATTAACTAATAATTATAGGCTAAAATTAAATGCTTTATATAATAGCCATGAACATATTGTGTTGGATATCAAATTGTAGAACCGTAGGGAATATCATATGCATAACACGAATAATCAAATGTTTAGTAAATGATTGGGAATAATTGATATTGGACTTCAAAAAGCTTTGCCTTTAGCTAGCAGTTGGGATATACCGACGCCGCCTCGGCGTTAGCAAAGTGCAGCCATACCGATGCCTGCTTCTGACGTTGGCTATGGCCTCTCCACAGATAGGTATTCCTGTAGTGGATCATTGGTTCGCCTAATATTGAACCTAAAATGTGATTAAAAAAACGACAGTTCATAACCATGTTACAAAGTATAGTATTACAAAATAATAATAATAATAATAATAATAATAATAATAATAATAATAAGGGAACCAAAGCTCGTACTTGACATGTCATGATCATAATATGCATTTGACAAATTAACTCCAAACTATGGCTAGCAATTGATGTATTTTGTGTCTAAATATACAGGTTTTGAATTAATATATGACATAATGGCTGTAAAATTGTATTAACATTTTTGTTATGCCTAAAAAATCAGGGCTAATGCAGTCTTATGTTAGTGATGACCAATCATTGTTCAAGAAGACATTATGCCGTCCAGGCGTTGCCATGTCATCCAAGGATAGAAGGAGTAAGACTATCATCAACTTGCCAGGTAAAGACCTAGATAGTGAGTGGCTGGGAGTCACCCACCTGCCCAAGTCCTATGGATTTAAGGATATTTTCCGTGCAACCAACAAATGGGAAGCATGGTAGGAAATGTACGACACCTGCCCGCTAGCAGACCCGTAATCATTACCTAGAAACCTCTTACTATAAATAGAGAGCTTCCCTCTCATTTTTCTGATTCTAATTCTAATAAAAAAAAACACTCACTCTCCCTCTTTGTATTTCTATTTCTTTGATCGCTACTTGCGACCTGATTGTAATCTTTTATTCATAAAAAAGACAGTGGACGTAGGATTTGCTTTGAGCATCCGAACCATTTTAAAAATCATCTCCTATTTATTTATTTCATTTTCCCATTCACGTGCAATTTCTAAGTCCGCTTAGCACTTTGCACGTGCAAATAGTTGGTGTCCAAAATCAACATCAACAGTTTGGATTTAATATCCACTTTTCATCAGGAATCTTTGATTAATCGATTCTGTTCACTAGCAAATGGCTTGTGGTTTTGAAACCGAGCGAGCTAGCCCCAACAACGAGAGGTCCCCCGAGTACAAGATGACACTTCTCCTGAAGTGCCCCTGATTTAGCATAGTACCGCGACATACATTCCTTTGAGCTCACAGCTCGACTCAGCTATGATGGATTACTTGAAGAGGTTCAATAATGCTCTCCAAATGGTTAACCAAAGGTTAGACCGTTTGGATCAGGTCGTACCACCCGAGTCCTAGAAGGTGGTGCCATTGCCAAAAATGTTTGTAGGTTGCGTTAAAGTGCGGAAATGGGTGAAGGCCTATGCCGCGTGCACTACAATGTGTAAAGGCAAGGTAAAACAGGTGGCAGATAATGGGCCGAAGGGCTCCAAGGGACCAGCAAATACTGGTCGTGAAGCAGGTAGAATACTTGTGCTTTGAGACTTGGCGATATGTCGTATCCTGAACTGTCCCACGCCACATCGTATGGGCACCCCCACAAGAGTGCAAGGCAGAGAAACTCCTAACACCCACGGGTTGGTTTTGACCACTTAAGAGGTCAGAATAACTCCCCAAATCATTCATTGCCTTCAGAAGGCTCTATCAGCATGTGTCAAGATATGTCGGAGCCTCCGATCAAGGTGAGGAAGAGTCCAATCTACTGTCTTTCCTCAACCATAAACGTGAGGGTCGAACCCACGTTGCGGAAAATGATCCTTAGGTAGCTCTGCTGCCTCAGATTGAAGAGTTACATCGAGCTTTGTATTAGCTTAGAGCTCAGCAAAATGAGCGTGGGCAGGTCGCTGAGGCGTCTCCCTTTTCTTCAGCAGTGTTAGTTACACCTCTCCCGTTAATGTTTAGAATGCCAGATATGTGAGCATTCGATGGAAACTCTGATCCGCAAGATCACCTCTATGAGTTTAACAACCTCATGGAGCTTTACCAAGTTTCCAACTTGACCAAAATGTCGTTGTTTGGCAGTGACCTTGACTGCCCATGCCAAGTGCTGATTTAGATCGCTTCCGTCAGGATCTATTAACTCTTGGTAGCAGATAAACTTGTTATTCTTGAGACACTTCCAACAAATAGGAAGTTCTCAATGCCATTGAGCTATCTAAGCAACATACGACAATAGAAGAATGAATCCCTCTAATCCTACATTGATAGGTTCTACAAGGAGCTACACAAGGTGGCTAACATACCTGAAGAATCTATTTGGACTCTCATTATTGCGAGAGTTCACCCGCAGATCGACCTATGGAAAAAGCTGCAATCCAAGGATGACATTTTCCTCACCCGCTTCTACGACCTTTCGGAGAAGTACCTTTGAATAAAGAATTCTATGGCTGCTTTCAATCACCATGACCCTGGTCCTTTGACCAGTGCTCCTAACTAGGGGGAGGGTAGTAGAAGAGCTGATCATAGATAGGCTAATGACGATCAGCGGAAGGGGAAGAAACAGCAGTTTGAGCCCAAGAAATCGTATGCCTAGGTTCCTCATCACGATCGTGATAAGAATCAGTATACTCCTCTGAACGCATTAGTATTGACTATTCTGGATAAGTCAGAAGAAGCCAGCCTGCTCGGAGAGCTAGCATTCATGAACAATCCCCCTTCAGCAAGAAATAACAAGAAATATTGCCATAATCATCAGAATAATGAGCACCACACCGATAAGTGTCAGGCTCTCAAGTAAGCAATTGAAGACCTCATCGAGTAGGGGTACTTCATAGAGTATGTTAATGGTTCGACCCCCGTTCAGGAGAAGCATCAAAAGGAACAGAGGAAGAAACACCGTGGTCTTAAGGGTCTCTACTTCATAGGGATCATCTTTGGAGGACCACACCTCACTGGAGATTCTCGAGGTGCCTAAGAAAGGTATGCTTAGGAAGCTCGCCATGAGCCTGTGAGAGTTATGAGCACGGTGTCGCAACCTGCAAAGGTTTGCAGAGAATAAGAGATTACCTTCTCAGAGAAAGATGTGGTACGATTGCATCATCCCCATGAGGATGCACTCGTCATCGCACCTGAAATAGGTCAGTGTGAAGTCCACAGGATGGTGGTGGAAAATGGCAGTGTTGTGAACATCCTATTTCAGCGAACTTTTGAGGAGATGCAATTGGACAAGGCAGATTTGAAGCCTGCCCCTATCTTTATCTATGGTTTTATTAGGGATCATCTGATTTCTAAGGGAACGATTGCACTTCCCGTCACTTTGGGTGAGACAAACAAAGTGATCAAGATGACGGAATTCTTAGTGGTAGACTATCCATCCGTTTTTAATGGCATTTGGGGATGACCTCTACTACGAAGTTTCAAGGTTGTCACCTCCATTTATCATATGAAAATAAAGTTTCCCACTCTAACGGGGTGTGGGGATATGAAAGGGTCTCAGATCGAATCTAGCGGTTGTTATGTGAGAGCAGTGCAGATAGTATGCAAAGGGAAAGGAAAGCCGATAGGCATTCCCGAGTATGCAATCATGATTAGTAGGATCGAACCATAACTGGGTCTAGTGGAAGATTGCATTAATCCTCGTGTTCAGGAGGAGTATTCCTACAGTGGGTCGGTTGAGTCTCTGTCTGAGGTATTTGTCGATTAGAATGAGCCGACGCGAGTGTTGAGAATCAGAAGTAATCTCAGCCCTCAGCTCGCCGCAGATTTAACGAACTTCCTTAGATAGAATATCGATGTTTTTGCATGGACTCATGCTGATATGGTTGGGATCAGCCCGAGTATAATATGTCATGCGCTTAACATTGACAGTGCAGTCAAGCCAATTCGCCAGAAGAGAAGAGCCATGGATCCGAAGCGCTATGCTACTCTTAAAGTTGAGGTGGATAAGCTCCTCTCAAACGGGTTCATTCGAGAAGCTCATTATCCGAGTTGGGTTGCCAATCTAGTTTTGGTGAAGAAACCCAACGGCGAGCGGCGAACTTGCGTTGATTTCTTTGATCTCAACAAATCTTGTTCGAAGGACAGTTTCCCTTTGCCTAGGATTGATCAACTTGTCAATGCCACTTCTAGGCACGAGCTGTTGAGCTTCATGGATGCCTACTCAGGGTATAATCAGATCTTGATGTATGAGCCTAACGAGGAGCATACTTTGTTCATTACAAATCGGGGATTGTATTGTTATAAGGTCATGCCCTTCTGTCTGAAGAACACTGGGGCAACCTAACAGCGTTTGGTTAACTGTATGTTTTCTGAGCAAATTGAAAAATCGATGGAAGTCTATGTTGATAACATGCTGGTTGAGTCGCATGCCACTTTAGATCACATAGCATATCTTGCTGAGATGTTTGATGTACTTTGAAGATACAGAATGAAGCTTAATCCTCTAAAGTGTTTGTTCGGAGTATCCTCAAGGAAATTCCTGGGATATATGGTTAGCCACTGTGGGATTTAGATCAACCCAGAAAAGATCCAAGCTCTCTTAGATATGAAAAATCCCGCAAACCGAAAGTAAGTTTAGAGCTTGAATGGGAAGATAACAACTCTCAGTCGCTTCATATCGAGAGCAATAGATCGTTTCTTGTCGTTCTTTAATATACTTAAGGCCAACAAGAAGTTTGAGTGGACTCCAGAATGTGAGCTAGCCTTCCAAAGCATAAAAGAACATCTCGGAAGGCCACATTTTCTATCCAGACCTTTTCCCAAGGAAATCTTATTTATCTACTTGTCCATCTCTCAGTATGTGGTTAGCGCTACTCTCATCCAGGAAGATGACAAAGTTCAGTGGCCAATGTATTACACGAGCAAGCGATTATTAGATGCCAAGACGCAGTATCCGGAGATGGAACAATTAGCATATGCCTTGTTGATCTCTTCCAGGAAGTTGCAACCTTATTTCCATGCTCATACCATCCATGTTTTGACCAACTACCCACTCAGGCAAGTTTTTCATAAGCCGAAGGCTTCGACCAGATCAAGAACCTGAACAACCAGCCGGCAAGGTTGTTTAGGAAACTGTTCAGGACTTATCAACTAGGAGCTTCTATGTTGATGGGTTTTTAAACAAAAGAAGAGTCGAAGCTAGTCTTCTACTCCTTAGCCTCAAAAAGACTCGGATTCATGGAATCCTTCTGTTCGGATTCAAAACTACAGATAATGAGGTTGAATATGAAGCTCTACTTACTGGTCTACCACTAGCAAGAGCAATGAGGTAGAAAATGATCGACATCTATAGTGACTCCCAGCTGGTTGTTAATCAGATTATGGGAGAATATCAAGCTAAAAAAGAGAACATGATCAGCTATCTAAGGAAAGCTAAGGTCGCGCTCGAGCCTTCCAAGCATTATATGATCAATCAAATCCTGAGAGATAGTAACTCTGTTGCGGATGCTTTAGCAAAAATAGCTTGCTTGCTGGACTTTGATGTCTCGGACAACATTCCAGTTCGGTACATCGATGTTCTCAGCATTAGCTCGCCTGAGCAAGCTGTAGCTACGACCGAATCTACTTCTTGGATGATTTTAATTATTCAGTATCTCTGAGAGGAGACTCTACCCAGTGATAAAATTGAGGAAAGAATCATGTGAACTAGAGCTACTCGTTACACACTTATCGGAAATCAGCTGTACAAGCAAGGGTTTAGCACTCCTCTCTTCTGATGTGTAACCGATGGTGAAGCAGACTACATCATGAGGGAGATACATGAAGGGATCTGTGGTAATCATACTGCTGCACAATATCTCGCCAATAAAATTGTCCGTTATAGATATTATTGGCCTCTAATTCACGAGGACATTCAACTTTTTGAAAAAGTGTGATAAGTGCCAGAGATTTGCGAATGTTCTGTGAGCTTCTTCCCACCAGCTGACGATAATGACCAATCCCTGGCCATTTTTTATGTGAGAAATTGATCTCATTGGGCCCATGCCAATCGATAGAGTGGGCATTAAGTATACAACGATCACAGTGGATTATTTCACTAAGTGGGTCAAAGCTGAGTCTTTAGCCACGATCACTACCAAGAAGCTCAAAGACTTTGTCATCAAGAATATAGTGTGCTACTATGGGATTTCTCATACACTTATTTTTGATAATGGGAAGTAGTTCGATAATAAGGAATTCAAGCAGTTTTGCGACGAGCTGGGGATTCATAAAAAGTTTGCCTCAGTAGCAAGATCACAAGCCAATGGTCAGGTTGAAGCTGTCAACAAGACCATTAAACACATATTGAAGGCCAAGAATTGCGCTAATGACTTCCCAGAAGTCCTATGGGCACATAGTACAACTCCGAGAACCTCTACTTTAAAAACATCATTCTCGCTAACGTATGGCTGCAAGGCGATGATTCTAGTGGAAGTAGGATCTGGTTCACTTTGTAGGGAGTTTTTCAATGAGGTAGACAATGAAGCACTCTTATGTGCAAGTTTGGACTTGGTTGAAGAGCACCACAACAAAGCTCGATTAAGGATAACTTCATACCAGTAGCGGGCAAAAAGATTCTTCAACTCGAAGGTCAGGTGAAAAGACTTTCAAGTTGGCGACCTAGCTTTGAAAGAAGTCATTCTTGGCATAAGAGAACCAAGTGTGGAGATATTGGGACCCAACTGGGAAGGTCCATACCACATCGCAAAGGTAATACGACTTGTGACGTATCACCTTAAGAGGCTTAACGACTCCGAAGTGCCGCGAGCTTGGAATGATGAGCATCTTCGCCCCTATTATTAGTAATTCCGAACTCGCTTACAGCTTTGATAATTTCTTTTTACTTGTAAAATTTTTCTTCTTGTAAGTATTGTGAATAAGATTGTTCCGCTTCTTCTTGAAGAAAAACTTGTGTCGTGATCTCAAGTCTTTTTGTTAATAATCTTGTTCTTTATAATATTTTGCAAGTTCAATGGTCAGATAAGTTATATTTATTTTGTGAAGTGATTAAGTTATAAAAGTATTATCACAAGTGACTAAAAGTTCCTTTTATATATTGAGAAAATATGTATAAGAGGTGACAAGGAGTTACAAAAGTTAAAAGCTGGGAGACCTACAAGAACAGAAAAGAGAGTGATCATTGGTCTTTATTTCTAGGCCCCTCGAAAGCGACCTCCCGATCCTTTGGATGATCGTCCGCTCGATCTTCGAGAATGTTCAGCTGATCATCTTTCGGAGGAGGCTCCTGTTCCTCCTGCTACTCGGCCTCTTCAAGCTGAAGCATGGAGATAAGAATGGACTAGTACTCGTCTGGAAGATCTGGGTTCCTCGGCTGTAAGCTGTAAATAGCCTGTATCGCCCAGTGAGTAGCCTTCCTCTCGAGCTCAAGGTTTTGTTGCTTCATCTACTCGGTCAATTAAGCAACTCGCCCCTAAGACAGCTCGAGGTCTGCCTCTATCACCCTTTTCTTCTTCTCAGAATTCTCCCACAACTAAGCCCGATTCTCCTTCGCCGCCCTCGCAGATCGGTGCTCACCTTTAGCTCTTTCTCTCTTTCTCTCGCTCAGCTTCTTGATGAGTCTTGCCATCTTTTGTTAGAGCTCCTTGTTGTTCCTATCTCTCTTTTTGAGCTCGACAAAAGTTGGTAGCCCGAAATGTAGAATCCCTCTCTGCCAAGTACTAATCTGCCTAGATACGAGCTGCTTTAGCCCCTACACTCATGGTTGCAAGGTCCTGCTTTAGCTTGGCATTCTCCTCCTTCAGCTCGTGGTGAAAGTCAGTAGCCCGAAGTGTAGAATCCCTCTCTGCCAAGTACTGATCTGCCTGGATGCGAGCCGCTTTAGCCTCTACATCCATGGCCGCGAAGTCTTGCTTTAGCTTGGCATTCTCCTCTTTCAGCTTGTGGAGTTTGCCAACATAGTCCATATCGATCTTCTATTGGGCCACAATAAGGGCGAGTAGGGACTGCATGGGAAAAAAGACAAAAGTTAGTTTCCTTTTCTCAAAATCATAAAAAGCTAAGAAAGTTCTCGAAGAAAGCTTACCGTTTTACCTGATTGTGCAATTGGAGCGCAGTAGCCACTAGGTTGGTAGGTCAGGAAGCCATAAACTCCTAGAAGGTCGTGGTAAGCTAGCATTCCAGTAGGGAGTACATTACCGGCTGCAAGTGCTTCGGCAATTGCCCTAGGGAATCCAACACGAACGGGTTTGGTCCTGAGGGGGTAGGTACATCCTCGACCTGTTGCTTGCCCGCTCTCTTTTGGGCCGCCATGGTCGCTCACACTCCCTTGCGTGAGCTCCCGGGGGCCGCCAAAGTGCTAAGGGGCCTATTGGGGGCACTCCCAAGCAGGTGACAGGGTAGGGTTGAGTTCTTTCCAACAGCACCCCAAAGCCCTCTAGCTTTGACTCCGTTTCCTCCTCGGCGGTCAGTTGCTTCATCTTCTTGGTCTTATGGCCTATGACTTTTTGTTTCGTGGCATGAGCAGCCATAGGCTGATGAGCTTCTTTGCGTAGCTCCGTGGGTGGTTGTCTTTCGGCACCAATCTGTATCCCTCATGTGGGGATGGCATCGGAGGTCAATTCAGCTAGCTTAGTCATGTTGACCTGGGGGAATACAAACCCCCCAACCTTTGTCGATGGCTTCAAAACCCTTGGTGGCATGGTCACTACACGCTATGAAAATGTGTTAAAAAAAGGGTCATCTTTGGTACAAGGCTAAAAGTTCTTCTGGATGCGAAAATACTTACGGGCTGGAGCTTCCAAAGATGCCTCGGGGTTAAAAAATCCGTACTTTCACAGGTTGGCAGTGGTTACGAGCAGTCTTGCGTCGCGACTCTGATTGAGTAAACAACCAAATGCCTCGATACGGCTGAAATCTGCTA
This sequence comes from Pistacia vera, assembly GCF_008641045.1. NCBI lineage: Eukaryota > Viridiplantae > Streptophyta > Magnoliopsida > Sapindales > Anacardiaceae > Pistacia > Pistacia vera. The sequence goes on from NW_022196391.1 coordinate 660,756, forward strand.
GAGCCAACAACTTGGTTGTCTTGTTCTCTGCGAAAAAGAAAAATTCCGTTAGTCTTAACTACCAAAAGAGATTTAAAGAAAATGATAGTCAGTTTGGAAAATAAAAGAAAAAAACCTACTTGGCTCCCTAAATTTACAAACGCCATCATACTCAAAGAAGAAATATTTAGTGTCATAAGCCTCAACGTTATTGGGGTAACCAAATATCCCTCCCTCAATTGTAGATTGCTTCGAGAGGTAGAAGGAATTATTGTCCTTGCTTTTCTTTAAGTAGTAAGCCCATGTGAGTTCCAATGTTCACCGAACTCGTGTTCGTGGCATGCGATATACATAGTAATCGCTATCATATACGCATTGGGTGTCAGTTAGAATGGCGCAACCTCGAAGTGGTCGAGGATTGATCTAATAAAAGGGTGAAAAGGTATCGTCACATTGCATTTGAAGATTGCTTCTGAGATTGCAGCCATTCCCTTTGCAAGGTTCTAAGCAGTGTGCGACCTATGCTGGTAGATGTTTATGTTGATTGCAAACTGCTCTACCACGTTTTGAATCTCATCTGTAGTGGCTGCTAATAGCACCGCCTATGCGAGACCCACGGAGGTGCTCGGGGACTGCAGCTTGTTCCTGCAGTTGCTCTCATCTCCAAAGCATCCACTGCTCTAAAAGTCTGAAAAGGTGCGACATATATAGGTGACCTAGTCTCGATACATAGTGTTTCGTACGATGACTTGAAAGAGTAAGAAAAACCCTAATTTTCCTCCGTTAGCCTCTAAAAACCCTAAACGTCCTTGAGAATGAGTTCTCAAAGATATGTGCCCTAGTTTTTCGATTCTTAAGAGCGTTCCTTTTTGAACACTACCCAAGAATGTGCATCATATAAAGTTTACCAGGCGTTCAAACCCACCATTGCTGTGAAAGAACTGAATTTTAACAGGAATGAAAAGAAAAAAGGGAAGAATTTTCCTTACCTCTTGGTTGCTGGGGATGAACGTTCTGTTGTAACGGCGAGTGCACATCAACTGGAAGAAGGATGAACTGGTTTTTTGAGTGCTAAAACTCTATTTTTTTCTCTGAAGATTTGAGTTCCATGAAAATCATGAAGTGGGCTTAGGGTTTTATAGGGAAGAAGGCGACATTTGGTTTCCTTTGCAAGCGACGTTTGGGCGAGATGCGTTCCTAGCCGTTGGATGCGATCACGTGTCGCTAATCCTTGTGAAGAGTAACCTTCACGCTTCGTGAAAATCAATCAACGTTTTCCTTTGTTGGAGACACCAAACGTCGGCTTGGTTATCTTCACCGCATTAAATGCGCCCTCATCCGCATTTATTGTTTTAAAAGAGAATGTCGTTTCAACATGGCTTACATTTAATACTCATGGCTGATATTTATTGTGCAAGACACGTCTATCAGATAAATCTTACTTTATTGACTAGGCCAACTGTCAAGCACAATGGATAACATCTAAAGAGGTCGTTCGAATGAAACACTCTTCTCTATGTATTGAGCTCGAAGCGAAGTGAATTTCGATTTTCGGCGAAAATATTCTAAGTGTTTTCAGGTTGCGAGCAATGGGCAAAGATTGAAGCACGTTGGTATAGCACTGAGCAAGATCCGACCCTAGGTTGCTGAACCTTTAGGGGACAATCATCTCAGGTCGCTTGTGCAGTTTGCCATGTCCCACATCATGACCTCCACTTAGTTTGATGGTCGACTAAAATCGTGAACTTCGTGTTATTTCAGCCATTCTCCACTTGCAGTTCAAGCAAGCGATCCTCGGGATGAGTCAAATCATGAAGTTCTTAAAGTTCAAGCCTTGAACCTTAAAAACTGGGGGGCTTCTGTTAAGCCTAAAAAATCAAGGTTGACGTAGGCTTATGTCAGCAAGGACCAATTATAGTTTAGGAAGGCATTATGTTGTCCAAGCACTGCCACGTCATCTAAGGACAAAAGGAGTAAGGCTGTCATTAACTTGGCAAGTAAAGACCTAGCTAGTAAGTGGCTAGGAGTCACCCACTTGCCCAAGCCTTGGGCAATTTAAGGACATCTTCCATGCAGCCAGCCAATGGGAAGTAGGGTAGGAACTATATGATATTTGCCCGCTAGCAGACCTGTAATCATTACCCAGAAACCTCTTACTATAAATAGAGAGCTCCCCTCTCATTATTCTGATAACAAAAAACACTCACTCTCCCTCTCTGTATTTCTATTTCTCTGATCGGTACTTGTGACTTGATTGTAATCTTTTATTTATAAAAAAGATAGTGGACGTAGGATTTACTTTGAGCATCCGAACCACTTTAAAAATCATCTCTCATTTATTTATTTCATTTTCCCATTCACGTGCAATTTCTAAGTTCGCTTAATACTTTGCACGTGCGAATAGTTGGTGTCCAAAATCAAGCATCAACAATTTTCATTTTGTTTCTTGCCATTTCTTGCCGACTCAAGTCCACGCGCACAATCAGAAGCAAGCATGCCATTTGAAAGGAAAGAATACTAACTCTGACCACAAAGATGTTATATCAATATAGGTGTCGTCCAATTTCCAACCTTTGTGGAGATATGAACTGTTATATCAATATAGGTGTCGTCCAATTTCCAACCTTTGTGGAGATATGAACTAACTCTCTCTCTCTCTCTCTCTCTCTCTCTCTCTCTCTCTCTCTCTCTCTCTCTCTCTCTCTCTCTNATGGAAGTAAATTGAGAAGCGTACATTTGATCGAGCTGTTTGTTAACTTCGTCGACCTCTTCCAGATCCGTGAGTAACTGACGCACGGTGGCGCCATAAGTTAAGGTAAAAAGCTCAGCATTCTACACAACGAATTTCAAAGAACGAACAATTCAATTCAACAAACCCAATTTCACAAATAAAAATTTTAGAGATTACACAGTAATTAAATCAAACGGTTACCACGCGTTCCATGTTGGCGAAGATAGCATCACCGGATCGAGGACCAACAGGCGCCATGTTAAGATCTAAACTGAAAACAAGAATTTTCCTTCAATTTGTTTAATGTTTTGTTTTTCAACTTTAAAAATAAATATTAAAATAAAGAGAACAAGTGAAGCTAAACAGAGGAAGTTACTTGCTTTCTTCTCTTCCTCTTATTTAGGTCGTTTTGATTGAATTCAACGGACTGAACTGATTCGCTTGCTCGTTTTCAATTAAATTCCTATCAATTTTAAAGTATTTTACTATTTCTTTCATTTATTTTATTTTCATTTACTCAGTTTAAATTCATTGTTTATTTTACTTCTTAATATATATATATAATTTGAATGATCGAGTGATTCGATAGAGATTCTTAGGTATATTATTTCAAAAGCTCTGAGTTCGAGTCTTACATCGATTGCTAAAAGGTTTCCATTTGACCTTTTACACAGACCGAATAGTTTCAAAATTTCGAAGATTAGTTTGAGATGTGTATAGGTTGGTTTAGACACACCTGATTATCAAACCAAAAAAAGAAAGAAAGAAAGTAAGTTCGAATCTCTCTTTAACTGCAATTAAAATTAACCACTGAAACTTTTACTCGGCCGATAGTACCAAGATCTTAGGGATTGATTTGAGATGTGTGTAAACTAACTCAGATACCCTCGATCATCGAAGAAAAAAAATATATAGAATTCTTTATTCACAAAATAAAGTAAAGGTCTATATATAATAATAAATCACAAATTTATTAAGTCCCCTAATGTTGTTTTATACGAATTAAACTTATATTTAATAATTTAAGATAAAATCTTAATAAATAATAAAAACGGGTTGAACAAACAAAGAGCTTTCATCCAATTTGAAAGGCACTACAAATTCTAACTTCAAGAGCCTCTAAATCCAGAATATCAAATCCATCATCAACATTGTTGAAGGCTAAAACATGTCATCAAGCTATAAACATACAAGTTTCTTCTGAATCAATCAAAATTTACATAGCTCATAGATACATGAATAGAACAAGAAAAATACTGAATCTCTTAGTGAAACTTCAGGAAGAAAACAGTCTGGAAAATAAGTAACCGTGACACCCCTGCACTGTATCAAGTAAAGGAGCCGTTTGGCAAGCTTCCTCCACAGGACGGTCTTTCCATTTCTTCAACATAGCTTCGGCAACAAAACCAATCTGATGCTGCAGTACGGCTGCACCAAGTGGTCCAACTAGATTCAATCTTGTAGCGGCGGAAATAGCATCCCTTGTTGTGACAAACATGTAAGCTTTCTGAGAAATTTCACTTTGCAACCCAAGAAGCCCACAAATAATCCCAAAAACAGGAGCATGGTGGGAAGTGAAAGTGCCAGAGCACAAAGAGATTTCCCTCATGCTTTTGAGAGATGGGATTTCTGTAAAAACAGCAGCAGCTACTCTCATAAGAGCCGACCCTTGTGCAATTGATGCCTTTCGACTTACTTCATTAGTTAAAGTTGCATCCAACATTCTGTCAAGTTTATGCCAGGTTTCTAAAGTCGGACTAACAGTTGCAGAGTACACAAAAGGAAGTAGTAAGCTCCCAGTATTCTCCAACACATGTATCACATGAGTTCGAAGATCATCAGGAGATGAAATAATGCGGGCTTGAACGGCAGCCTCAATACCAAATGAATGAGCAAACCCTCCTGTGGGGAGAATGGAATCAAGGAGTTGCCATTCACTCCAGTGTAAGTCAAATTCAGCAGATCTTGGTCTTTTGCTCCCACAGCTTATTTTCATCTGATCATCCTCCATAGGAGCATGAAGATCCTATGGCAATGATAAATAACGAGCAGATACAAGTAATGAGCAAATCAACATTCTGCAAAAAATGTTACCATAAAATCGTCAACCAAAACAAAGGGGTAATAATTACATATCTACAATTCATAAACAACTAGATGTAGAGTAACTATAGTTTGAATTAACACCTTCTCTCTGAAGGGCTGACGGATGATTAAAAATGTTTCTGAATCATTCAGATTGGAAGTTAATAAACTTCAGACCTTAGAATCCACAACAAAGCGATATCACCATTCATTACAAAGATACATATCACATAACATACCACAAATTGAATATATGAATACCGTAACGCAAAATTTCTTCTTTATTAAGGTTTAATCTAATTCAATCTCGAGAAAACTAGCAATAGACCTTAAATTTTGAATGTTATACAAAAATGCAAAGTGCTTATCAACTTACCTAATGAAATTCAATTGAGTTGTATTTCTGTTTTTTGTAAGTATTCAATGGGTACAATTGTTTGTTATTTTCTAGCTTCATTTTATTTTTAAAGAAAAAAAATCATGCATTTGGGAGATGAGGTTTTTGGCCTTGGTTTTACAATCAAAACATCAGAAACACACATGATCATCTCAATTACATACAAAATTATTCACCACAACCAATAAAGCCTTGAAATTTATTCAACAACAAAACTGCTAACCAGCTCAAAACAATTAATTTCATCTCATATCAAACATTAAAAAAAATCAAAATTTAAATAATTACAGTAATCCAAACACAGCCCATAATTTTTTATCTCTTCTCCACTTCCACATGCAAGGCTTCTCAATAATTGCATTAAGAAACAACAAAGCTGAACAATAGAACAAACTTCTCTGATATCTCAAAAGCCAAATCCACGTAAACAAGTTGCAGCTTAATTAACTTTTGAACACAATATTACCTTTTTGCTACTTCCACATCAATTTGGTGGCGTTGGGATTGGTAGGCAGAAGTGAGGATGCATCAATAAGTTGTTGGGGTTTCGTACATCAGTAGTTGAGGAGTCGATTTGTGGTGGCGCCGTCGTTGATGGTGGACACGTGTGTTTCGTTTACTGAGATTTTGGACGTGCGAGGCGAACTACCAGAGGTACTGTGGTGGCCAAATTAGGTTGATTCTGCGGCTTTCTTCTCGACGAATCCGACTGGACTCTTGCTGTCGCCAGCGGTAACAGTGTGGAGTAGGCGAAATGGATTTGTGACTTGGTATAACAGAGAGACGTTGTCAGCAATGTTAAATGACTGAACGCATGTTAAGGTCAGGTCAAGGATATACTTGCTATTTTTTGAAAGATCTGTCCTTGATAGAAAAACACAGGACCAAACTATTCTGAATATTCAGAAGTTATGTCGTATTGGACGTTTGATATGTAGGGCAAAATGGTAACTGGATTCAGCCCAGCCAGAGTAGGAGGGTTTTTGTAGAGTGAAGGCCGGTGGATCAAATGGTGATGATCGATTGAATATTCGTCACTAAAATTAACTGAAAATCATATAAAAACAGGAAACCTTAACTTTGCAATGACCGAAAATCAACAAGAAATCAAAGAATAATACTTTGGGTACTAACGGATTTTACTAATCAGTTTACTAACCTTTGTTAAAATCACACATAGTACCCGTACTATGCGTATGGTACCCGTACTGTGCTTTAAGTTAGTACAGTGGTTAATAAAATCCGTTAGTACCCATAACATTACTCAAAATCAAATGCTGTACTAAGAAAGGTTTTGTAGAAAGGAGATCGAAGGTTCAAATGGTGGTGACAGAAAAAAATTTCTCAAATGGAATTGACTTTGGAAAGCAGTAGAATATTAACTTTGGGTGGGAAAGTGAACTTTTGAAACTTTTTGGTTGAAACTTATGGCAAACCTTGGGTGGGAAAAAGTGGTTTACTCTTTTTTTATTTTTGGTAAGAAAGATTTGTGACAAGTTTTAAAAAAATTAAAAGTTTTGTTATTAATTTCAGATCATCCAAATTTCTATGTATTTTAATTAAGGGATCTAGCACGTTACAAATTGTTTGGATTTAATTGATGATGGAAAATGAAAAACAACAGAGAATGCGAAGACATGGTGTACATTTTCGGGTCATCAAACAGCATCTCCAGATAAATCATTGGTACAAAGCAATCTGTATGAAAATTAACCAAATAATAAAACATTTCACTTTCTCAAATTACATCAAAGAATGTGGAAGCATGTACTTCAAGTTACATGGTGTACATTACAATTGTCATTCGGCATGGCAAGAACTCAGGTTTGCTTGATCAAAAAAGGATGAGCAATCAAAGAGAATCTAGGTTTTCTAAATTGGACCTCAAATAGGTAACAGGAATAGGAGCAGCAGATCCGAGAAGGGTCGGACAAGTATACGGAAGGAAAGCATATATCATATTTGTACAATGTAGTCTGCTGAGCTGCTAAGCGCCCTTGTGGTTAACCCAGGGCTTGATCACGGCAACCACTATGATTGCAACAATGATGAGAAGAATGATAATGGCAATGCACATCCACTTCCTGGAACTCTTCTGTAACTTCTTTGCCTTTTGGAGTGCAGTGTTTCCTGATTGCACATGATCTACTGCACTGGACACCTAAAAACAGGGAAGACGGACATGAAACCGGGAAATTAATACCACCCCCAAGATATATATTTATATATATCCAATGTTAAAAGTTTTCAACACTAATTTATTCCGATGCAGATATTCTGATATGAATAGGTGCGTTTGGTTTATTATTTTGGATAAGATTTTGGGAATAATATTGAGTAGTTGAATAAGGGAGTATTACAAGGTAAAATTTAAAAATTTATGAAAAAGCCCCTAGGTTTGCTAATTTAATTAAATACCTTAATATATAAAATAACAAAAACACCCCCACCACCTACAATGCCAGATTCTGACCACTACCACCGAAATCTGGCTGAAAAATCGTGTTACGACACAGACCGGTCGAATCTATGTCGTACCGTGTCGTTATGACCTTTTCTGGCCAGATCCACCACAAATCTGGCCCAAAAAGGTCAGATTTACAGCCTATTGTGGCCGCAACGGCCGGAAAGGACCAAAACGACGGCCATGGCCGTCGTTTTCGGTCAACGACAGCCATTTCTTTGGTCGTCGTTCACGGCCAGATCTGTGATGGATCTAGCCGGAAAAGGCCAGATCGGTGAACTTCCAATCATTTCTGGTCGACAGGTAGGCCGTTGTACAGATTCCGACTACCACCAACGGTGGTTGTCGGAATCTGGTAAGTGTGGGTCGCGGAGGTGTTTTTGATAATTTTTAAACTTTTTTTTCAGGGTGTATTTGATGAAATTAATAACCTTATGGGGTCTAAAAGTAATTAAAAAAATAGAATAATATTTATGGAATAATGTGCCAAACATTATTTGGAGAATAGGGTTAAGAATATGGATAAAAATAATAAGCCAAACATAACCAATATTATTATATTTTCCATTGTCAATGTGTGCTCATGCAGAGATTTTTCTGATGTGGACATTATTATATTTTTTCATTGTCAATGTGTACTCGTGCAGAGATTTTTCTGCTATGGACGTTATTATGTTTTTCATTGTCAATGTGTACTCATGCAGAGATTTTGTATCAAGCACGATTATTTCTCCATTTTTTAAGGAGACAAGGAGAGTAGTTAAATTTACCTGAGATTCTATGTTGTCAAGCATGTCTCCCTGTGCATCCACCAATACCGCCATATCCAGAAAGATCTGCATAAGACAAGTGATTTAAATATAGAATCAAAATATATTCTTTCTTTCAGCCGTTCGGATTTCAAAGTCATTGATGGCAGACCATGCCTCTTTTGAGACTGTTTGGCTGCTCTCATCCATCAGGCTGGGCCAATCAAATTACGTGAATAGAAAGCTATCAGGCTGGACTAAGTGAAATTGTTAGGACTGTATCGGTTTCCACTGGAAATGTGGCAACACTACCCAACATTTGCCTACTCCTACTGCACAACCCAGATATTCCTAAATGCCGAGTTTGTGCGCAACACTTGAAAGTTCAATGGGAAAAGCACACTACCTTTACTACCATTTAAACCACTAAAGGAGCATTTGGATCATATAATGTTTTATTATAGAGATATATTATATTAACAGAAAGAAAGATCACCTTGAAGATTACTGAGAATGTTTATAAAATGTGTTTAATTGGTTCGAATAAATTAGTGAATAATATATTTGGTTGGAAGGATAAATGGATTGGTATATTATATATATTACTAAATTGCCTTTATTTTTAAATATTAATACAATAGCATTTTTTATTATTATTTCTTGAGTTACTTTTAACCCCCTACATTTGAAAATTTGCTAACACACCTCAGCCATTAAAACTTTAATTTGTAGCAAAATCACCCCCACCTACCCCAAGCCACTGCTAGCAGCCAGACATCACAGCCCGCTACCGTCGGCAATCAACGAAATTGCGCATGACTGGCCGTATATGGCTGACCGTACACCAGTAAAGCCGAAAATAGTCATGGATCATAAATCCATGTTCGAAAAACGGCTAGATCTATGGCCATTTCACAGCCACATCTTTGGCCATGAAATAGCCATAGAAATGCCAGATCTGGCTGTTTTCAGCCTTAGATCTGTGATCCATGACTGGGAAAGGCCTTATCGGCACACGAACGGCCAGATCCCGTCGATCGTGCACCATTACGACGACTGGTGCCGGCAGTGGTGAGTCACGCCGATAGTGGTCTTGGGAGGCTGGGGGGTATTTTGTTAACTTCTAAATTTTTTTGTGGTTGAGGTGTTTTAGCTAATTTCTCAAATGTAAGGGGACTAGGTAATTGTTATTTGGTAGACATTTAAGGACAATTGTATCCGAAATGGTTTTTAATTAAGGGCAAAATGGAAAAAAAAATCATATTACTCTAATAATGTTTTAATAACACCCTCTTGCAAGGTAATCGGATTACCCCCCACATTACCAACAGTAATCACTATTTGCAATAAAAGATTACCGTAATATTTTATTACTTGCATACCAAACACAGGAATCTTGCAAAATAAATGAATATTACCTTATTTACCCCCGATCCAAACGGCCCCTAAAGGATAACTTCTAATTGCTATTGGCAAAATAGTCCCAAAGGTTTAATTTAATTTTCTTGATAAACAAAATTCACATCAATGCAATAAATTAATGACATACCTGTTGTAACTCAAGAAGCTTCCTTTCCAAATCCCTAACAGCATCATGGCGCTCTTGAATTTCTGCCAGGGTGTCCATTATCTGCAAATAAACCATATATCGATTAATTTAATATCCATGAATACTCTCCAAGAAGTACCCAAAATATATCATTCCCATCCGCCGATCCACCCCAATCTCCAACCAACAAAAAACGGTTTGACAAAAGGAAGAAAAAACGCTTTTGACAAAAAGTATGGTATGTCGAAATAAAGAAAGACAAACCTGGCCCCGCCCTTGTTCCTGGATTGCCTTCTGGAATATTTGTTCACTGTCTCCAGTCTCAATCAATTTGTCAATTGTCTGTACATTGTTCAATAGTGAGATATGAGCTTACAAGAAGCCAGATTACTTAGAATTCTGGGAAGTAATTTTACCTCTTCATCCGCAGTTGCGCCAGTTACTGAACCATTCAAATCAGGAAACACAAACAATTAGCTGCATAGTGGAAGGCCAGAGCATTGTATTCAGATATTATAACCATTAATAATAACAGGTGCTGGGTTCAAACCTGTATAAACACGCCTCTCAACAACCTCTCGGTACTCTTGATGGATGGTTTCCCTTAGAACCTGCAAAAAAAAAAAAATATTAAGGAACTGTATTGAAAAGATTCAAAACATCATAAAGAGTTTATACCAAACTTCTTTTAAAAAAATTAAAAAAACAAAGGAATCTTATCCGATTTATTTATATCTGAACTACCTGAAATTCTGCCATTTTATCTTTCAACTTCTTTTTCAACGCTCTACAACAAAAATAAGGTTACCAAGTCAGTCATGGTGAGTCTGACAGCTGAAACTCTATTATGCACAAAAATCAAAAAGTTGCTCAAACCATGTCAATCTCTCACAGAGAGTATCAAATAGAATTTTAAACTTCAGGACTTTACAGATGGTAGCTCTGGTGCATTTCTCTACCAATTGTATGTTCATGTCATTATCCAATAGATTAGATCATTAAAGGACTCAAGAAATTTCAGAGAAGATATTGTTCACATAACAGTGTAGTGGTAAACAGTAAGGAAAGAAGAAAATATAGAGAGGAAATGTAAATTACAGAGTTGTTGCAGTTCTTGATCTATCTACACCAGTTCCTTTTCCACACCCAGGCTTCTGCCTATTGGCTAAATTCTGGAACACATAAAAGAATGGACACATAAGCGATCCAAGAACTACAAATCATAGAACAAAAGCAGCAAGTTTTCTTACCTCTCTATCCAGTTCTTCAATCTTCGACTTTAGAAAACGAGCAATCTTTCCAACTTCATCAACATCTTTCTCCATTCGCTTCTTGATTGCTAATGACGAGAACAGGATCCATCATTATAATTTATCAAGTTAAAAAAAACTGCAACTAATCATTAAGTTGATGAATAGAAGAAAATAAAAAATTAACGAAACTTGACCATAATGGATCTAAAAGCATGCACAGAAGAAACTATTCAAATTTTGTGGACAATGTGGAAATTTGAGTGGTTTCCCACCCCCACACAGAAACACGTCTGTATGAATGTGCATAAACAGGACTCCACAAATGTAAATATATGTCATCAGTGGCTAACAGAAAGCAGCTTGTGGCTCACAGATATCTCATTGAAGGTCTTCTTGTTCTTTGTTATTTGAAATCTGCATGGTTTTATCACCTACTATAAACTTCAAACTACTGTTGCTCTTACTGAATTCTTGAGCATTGCAAAATACAACCTGGGGCTTGGTTTGAACACGTGAAAATATGTATGGGCAATACAGTGAAACTTATTGTATAAAATATTATATTTATAAAGCTTTTTCATGAATAATTTTAACTCCCATCTTCTAAAGCACAGTTGTTTTACTTCATTTACAAAAAGGAAGAAATGGAAGAAAAAGGAATATCTATATAAAAAAATAAATGCACTTGAAGATCAAAAAGAACTGCATGAGATTACTGATTACCTTTCATGGCAGGAGCCTTGGTCACAGACTTTGACTCCTCATGTGCATCCTGAATTGATGATGTGCAGGAAAATGATAATAAAGCACACATTAGAAAAAGCAGGTCAATAAATACATTGAAGATCTAGCTCTTTCTTGCTTAACACTAATTCAAGTTGAATTTCGACTCATATTTTCTCAACAATACCTTTAATAACTGATGGTGTAAAATAACTAGGGCATAAATCCAGCATAAATACAAATAGGAAGACTATGTTAATGTACATGAAAGACCAGTCCATTTTATTTTCCCCTCTAGGAAGGCTCAGTTCTAACTGCAATAAAGTTCAATTCTGAATGTATTCTTAGATATGTCAACCTTACAGGGTTTCTGCATTTGGAATTTCTAAATTCTTCTGCTCAATCATCTTGTAAAAAACATTTACACTTGATCCTGGTAAACTCCTAACCAGATCTTCTTGCATCCCAAAGTAGCATCTTTAAAAAATAAATAAATAAATAAGATAGAAAATACGCACACCAACAAAAAAAAAATCTAAATGACTCCCTCTAAAGAAATGATTTTGAACATTTTTCCTAACATAAAACACGGATGACTAGACAGTTAAAATGCTGTCAACAAAACTTCCAACCAAATCAACATCACCAGAAAAAGAAAATTTTCTACCTGGAGCTTTTTAAGTAGTTTCTCAAGCTTTGCATATTCTTTATCGATCTCTTGAACCTGCCAAAAATAGGAAAAAAACGATATGATAAGATGTAATATAATATTCTAAGACTCATATTGATTATCCAAACACTTGTATTTAGCCATAATAATTATAATAAAAACAGATGACAATTGACAAGAAAGGACTAAAAAGGCAGAAAAGAATGTAACTACATTGATCTTCCTTCAGCCTTGTACATAAGAAACAAACGAAGTAAGAAGTTGAAATCACCTTTTTAAAGAAACTTTCCAAGCCCAGTTCTCCGGAATTCATTTGTGCCCCTAACTCAATATCTCCCCCTCTGGAACTTTGACTCCGAGGGAGCTCAAAAGAATTCTGCAAAAGTCATTAAGTTATTAGCAGATAAACTCAGCACCAAACTTTAAATTTTAACCATAACAGCACCAGTTCATCTATGAAGCAATGTAGCCAATAACAATAAAAGACAAGCCTCATAAAGCCTCTCAGATGTTCAGTTGCATATGAACTCGAAACTCGACACAGTAAAAACCTTATGAACTATATTAAACTAAAGCCAGGCCAAGTTAAACCAAAAAAGGACCTTTCAAGAAACTCACCACTTGACACTAGGACATAAATAAATAGAAAGCATGACAGTTACGTAATTATGCAGATCCCTATACAATGTAATTACAGTTGACAATTATTAAGTACATTATTCTTTGTTTCAGATCAATTATTAATTTCTTCTCATGCAGTAATTCTTCTAGAGCACACAAATTTAATCATGTCCAATATGACCAAAAGAGCCACAAGATCTCAGAAACTCTATAACAAAATCAGGTTTCAATCAAGTCCACATAACATAAATTCGAATTTTTCTTGTTCTTTTTCTTTTTTTTTTTTTTTAAAGGAAACCAAAAAAGTGTAATCATATTAGTGAAAAATAAGCTCTTTTGATCATCAGAAACAACCTAATCTCCTACCAGATGCAACTCACTATTATGACAATTTGAATCTTAGTCCTTAATTAAACCACGAGTCATTTTATGATACCGACAGTATTGCATTATGAATTCGAGACCGTTATAGAAGGATAAATAGCTAATCCTTTTGCAATGGTCTCCAAACCCATGGTATCCATATCTCAAAGTAGAGTTTTCCTTATATCACACATCAGAAATTCATTCTAAATCACCAAAGTTTGCTACAGCATTTTGTATTTTATGGGTCTCAGAACATCAATAATTCCTAAGAACACCATTCACCAAATAAGCAGAATAATCTTAAACTGAATTCCATGCTACTAATTAATTCAAATTGATCTCCTCGAAAACTTGAAGCTGATCATCCTTGTTATAAACCTTTTTACAACAAAATTTTTATGGTACTTCTTAAACGATGTAGCTTCATTTCATTCCATTTTCTCATCTCTTTCTCAGCAAACAAACAGAAAATTCTAAGCTCCAATATTAAAAGAAATAAATAAAATTCAAAATTACGTAGTCAACAATCTTAATTCTTAATTGTAAATAAAACAAACAGGATTAAACAAAACTAATACAACCATCACAATCAAAACAGAACCAAGACAAAACAAATTCCACGTCCTCACAATCAAACAAAATAAAACCTAAATTAATTTACAACACTTAAAAAAATTAAAAACAAATATGCGAGCTGATAAACTTACTCCTAAGAGGTCGTTCATTGTGGAAGAAGCTTGAAGACGAACCTCGAGAGAATAAATAAATAAATAAACAAACACTTATTCGGTTACAAACCGAAACAATCAGAAATCCAGATCTAAATAAATTGAACAATGTGTTTTAATTTTTAATGAACTTGTAGATTCAAGACCTGGTTTCCACAAACAGAAACAAAATCAGGCCTCTTTTGGGCTTTCGTTTCTTCTCAGATAGAAAGAGAGATTGAAACAGCGAGTTGGGGATTTTCTTGTTGAAACGAGAGATCAGTGGCAGCCTTTTTTTAGCGAAATCGTCTACAACGCGTTTCAGAAAGTCATCAGATTCTCACCCTGCGATATGTTTTGATTTAAACTTTGATCTAATCTCAACCGTTAGGTCGGTCAAGATCCTTTTGTGTAGCATAGAGATGTGATACGTTCGTTGTAGAAGATTATAGTTTCGGTTTCTTAACAGTGTCACTGTTAATGAATTTGTTTTGTTACGAAAGGAATTTTTAAATTATTAATTTCTTGAAATATCAGAAATGACTATTATAACCTTTGAGGCGAGCGAGGGATTGGAAAGATGATTGGTGAGGGTAATGATGGCATTATGTTGGATCTGAATTAATTGATTAATGAAATGGAGAAAGTGAATATCCGAGTTGGAAGCATGACTTAATTAATGATTTGTTTTTTGGAAAATTGGGTTTAAGTGGGCCCTTCTCCACCTAAGTTAAACTGGCAATTTTTGGATCATCGAGTTTGCCAGTTGTCTTTTTTTAGCCTTAAAAAAAACAGATAATAGCCATAATAACAATTTTGTCCCCAAGTTTTAGTATAATTACCGTTTAGTCTTATATAATTTTTGGTAACCTTTTGGTCCCTAACTCCCTACTAGTATTAGTAACTTTTTGATCCGTGAGATTTGCTAATGATATTTTAACCAAACCTTAGGGACAAAATTGTTATTTTTCTGAAATAATATCAACTACTACATCATTATGTTTGGAGTTAAATACATTTTAGTCCTTGAGGTTTGACCTAACGAGGTCTGGTAGAATCTAAAAGTAACCTTAGGTCCTTATTAGTTAATTACTATTGACATGAGTAAATTTGGTTTATAATAAGATGTGACATCCACGTAAAGCTGAGTCAACTCCTACTCCACATTTACTAGTTTTTTATTGGGTGTAATACATATATGCATCCCCATTCTCATCTTGTGAATTCCAACTTTTAGATTATGCCCCGATTGATGAAGTCTCAAAAAATCTTTGGACACTGTGATACAAAACGGTAGTTAATTATACAAGTAATAACAATAGGAAATGTAATGTTGATGAAATAACATATTAATTGAGTACTTAATTATGGTTTGCCACTGAGATTTACTTAATAATGTCAATATATTAATTGAGTACAATCGGAAATGTAATATTGATGAAATAAAGGTTATTTCACCTTACAGTTATGAATAAAATTTGTTTTGTCATTTTGTTTACCATCATTATATAGGTATATTGATGGTTTGGTAATAACGTCTTGAACTGAAGCATGTTTTGATCAATTATAATTATAGTTGATTGTGTTACAACTGGTTTCATAAAATTCCATACATGAATGTATTGTCTGCCATCTGTGTTATTGTCTCAATTGTTCCTATATTTCAAATCGGCTTTATGATACCAATCATGACGATTCATCATCGCCAAACCTCGAACAATAAAATGTTTAGGTCCTCATTCTATAAATCATGAAATCGTCCCTCAACTATTACAACATTATGTTACTTGATGTGAACAATATGGAAAAAGATTAATTGGTTTTCATATTAAGATAGCTAGGACATATACTTACACTTCGGTAGAACATAGTAACATCCTCAATTTCATTTTATTAAAATACATGAATGTTTTTCCTTAAAACAAAATAAACAAAAATTAATTAAATTTTATATTAAGATTGTTAAGAAATATATTTACTGTTCAACAGAACAAAACCAATTATTCATTTAAATAACAACTGTTATCTGAAAACAAAATCAACAAAAATTAATTCATTTTTATATTAAGATTGTTAAGAGATATACTTACCGTTCAGTAGAACAAAAACAATTAATCATTTACATAACAACTAGTTTAATAGTCTGAATTCGACAGTGGGTATACAGTTATCCAAATTTAGCGTATAATATATCAAATTAAAGTCATGTCTGTCTAGTTTCAAAAGATTCAAACCGTTAATCAATTGGATTTTTATTGAGTAAGTTATGACAAATTTACTACTGTTTGTTTAGTGAAAACCAAAAAACCTAGGAAACGAAAATGTGCGCGATGATAAAAATTAAACATTGTTCAACATATTTTTTGAATAGGTAATAGTAATTTTAATAGTGGATTTTTTAAAGATAATAAAAAACAAACTTCATAGGTTAAGGAAAACACTTACGTATAAACTTCGTAAGAACACTTTTCCAAATATAAAATGGAGAAAATTGAGAAAAAGCGAAGATAGATTAATTACATATTGTATACTTCAATCCAATTTCAACATGGCTTAATTACAAATATTTACAGAGACCAATAAATATGATCATTAGCACAATGTGCTGCGTAAAACTGAATTGCTCCGATTTGGCCATTATGAATTATGCGCATATCTTGCATATTAAAAGCTCCTAGAATAGATTTACTTTCTTCGGGCAATATTGCTACACAGAAATATCCTTCATCCTGACTTGCAATGCTGACAAACCCGGAATCTACTTCGGCAATAAGTGAGGTAAATGGAGCTCCGGAATCTATGAAGAAACCAGTATCAGAGGAAGGGTCGAAGGTACCTGGTGGTAAATTTAAGCGAGAACCTCCCACACTTATATCTAAAAGACGAAGGTAGTAGTAATCTGTATCTTCAACCAGTACATAATACGTTGTTGGAATGTTATGTGAAGGAATAAAAACATCCGCCCCAAACCTCAGTATATGAGGATGCTCTGATGCTCATCGAATGGAAAATTATCATCATAGGGAACAATACAGTAAGAGAAGACATATGACAATTGGGACGCTAGTGAAATTGGATCCAAGTTTAATCCCAAGATCTCAGAAATCCTATTGTCTTCATCAAAAGTAAAACTGAATTTTTCGTTATTAGTGGAGCAACCGAAGAGAAGAGTAAATGTTTCCGTATCACCATTGTCGTTCACGAAAAAATTAAATGATTCGAAAGATGCAAAACCTATTGTCGGGCCACTGATATCTTCACCGTAACCATATTGCATACTGTAGGCGCAACTTCCATCAACACATTGGAAAAGGCTGTCTTCTTCATCATGGTTACAATTTGGGTGATTACAAGAAATTCCACAGTAAGTAGAGGAAGCTTGCCGATCGTAAATGGGAGAAGTTTGGTGGAAACAATTTACGCAAGTTTGACACTGTGTCCAAACTAGCGGACTACCAGTATCCACCATTAAATACACATATCGAGTTGGGTTTCCGATTAACATCTACGCCATAGAGCAGAAAAATGCTTGTCATCATCGAATGTCGAATTTTGAGTAGAACGCAATTTTGTCAGTTTAGCTTTAGCCAGGGTAACATTAACCATTCTCTCAATCTTTTGGCGGTGAGTAAGGTTGGGTACTTATAAAAGGGGGACTCCCGAGAGATTATTGTTGCTGCAAAACCAAAACTATGTCTAGAAAATATGACTAGACTTTGCAATACCAATACAACAGCGATTCTGAGGAATTGAAGCCCCACCATTATTTATTTTCCAAGAGTAAGGAATTGAGTCCTCATTCCCAACTCAACTACATATAATAAATAGTCCCAACAACCTTAACTATTATTTGTTAGAGACATTTAATTAACACAAAATAGTAAAAAGATATCAGTTTTTCAATTAATAATATCCAATATAGTTGATGTTAAATGTTTTCTAAATAGAAATATCAGTTAATAATTGATGTTAAATATTGATACAACCTATGATGTCTAAAAATGTTTAAATTTTTTACTTGTAAGTAAACCCTAAATTTATATATAAAATTCATAATTAATTATCATATAATATTCAAGATTTTTAATTCTATTAAATAATTTTAATTTTCTAATTTCTGAATATTTTTACTTTAGAATTTATTCTGTTGTTTTCATTCTCATCTTCCTTTGCTTTCTAAAATCTTAAACAAAAAAATAACTTCGTTCCTTTTTTACAAAAGATTGCAATAAATTCATATTATAGTATAAAATTTTCAAAATGAATATTGTCTTCCTTTTTCTTTCTTTTTATGCTTTTTCAAAGACAAAACTCACTATATTAAATTTGTACTTTATTGTTAATTCCGCCCTTGTTTAAAAATGAGGTTTTTATTCAAATTAAAAGCTAAAAATGTCTTTTTCAAAAATATATATTTATTTCTAATAAGTATATAAGGTCTTTGCCACATGAATCACAAAGTTTTTCTTGCATGGTAGTGTTTTATATATTGTTGATACGAAAATTCGTACCAACCAAAGAGATCTGATTGACTTTAGCGGAATCGAAACAAATATGTGCGTGATTCAATGAAAACCAGCAATGTAAGCAAAAAATGCAATAAAATTAAAGAACACAAACATAATTTTTAAAGTGGTTTAGCAAGTTTGATTTTGAGCTTACATCCACTGTTATCTTATTGGCTTTTGAGAGATTATATAAGTCTTTTCTCAACAAAAATGCTAACCCTTTTTTCATATTTGGAGGTGATATGTATACAAGATTACAGTAAAGGAAAGAGAGAGAAATTCGGGATTCTAATGAGATTTGATAAGCAATTCCGTGATTTCAGTGATTGCGCAGATATTAGCCCGATCTTATCTCCCTCGAGATGTTCAAGATAAGGCTTATCTAGTGACCTGTCGAACAACTGTAATGAATGGTCACGACGGACTCATTCCGGGTCAAACTCCAACATTCCGCGACCATAAGGTCATATCGATCTACTGATTACCAGGCTACTGAAACCCTCGAACTTACGGAAAAATTTACACACAACATATATAAACTGGAAGACCTATTTTAAATGGAAAGATAGTGACAGATCTCACATGTCAAGGTTATGGGCATCAACCTGGTGCAACTTATGAGTGCTTGCTTGTGCAAGTCCACTAGACTGACCCATCAAAGGATTCCAGACAAGATGGTAAACCTAGTGTTTATGGAATATATTTTCTTATGGATAATGGTGCATGCGGTCCTTCAACTTAAGATCACTAGAGTGTCATGTGTAAATATTGATGTGATTTGACACTAACCCAACGTCGTCTTTTTATGGATTACCAGAATGGTGGTGATTAGTTATATCGAAAAGTACACTATGGCTATGGTCGATCAACAAAGGATTCATCACTCTTGGTTACAGGGGATCTTATCTCGACGAGATATTTGGTTAAGAACTACGATTGCAAATCCGTGGCCATGGTGGAATCGAGTTGGTGCTCGAATCCAATTTTATATAATCGTAAGATTTAAGAACCAAATATAAAACATGTCAAGGTAGACGTTTTGAAGTAGACACTATTTCTGTACTTCACTTGATGAGATATAAGATGATGAAACGGATCAAATTACACGATAACCATATCGTAGAAAAGGTAAGCCTAAATCGCCGATTCTTTACTTACTGGGGAATCATGATGCCCTGTTACAGGCCAATCTTGATTGATGTATGAAAACACTAATTGGTTAATGCTTAATTAGTTATCGAGACACTGTCGGCAAAGTAATGAGCCTTCGAGTCACACACATAAAAAGT
Source organism: Pistacia vera (assembly GCF_008641045.1). Lineage (NCBI taxonomy): Eukaryota > Viridiplantae > Streptophyta > Magnoliopsida > Sapindales > Anacardiaceae > Pistacia > Pistacia vera. The sequence continues at coordinate 680,847 of NW_022196391.1, forward strand.
AGTTAAGTGAGAAAGGGAAATGGAAGGACAATCTTGTCCTTGGGCCAAAAAGGGTATTTTGGTAATTTGGGAGTCTAGAGGTTATTTTGTCATTATGGGTGAAAAGGGCACTTTGGGAATTTTTCTAAGGGGTTAACACCATTATTCAATTTATTGGAAGAATTTTTAGCAAAATTGGAATAATATTAATTTGAATTAATATGGAGAATATATATTTAATTAAATTAAATATATATTAAAACCCAATTATTAAAAATATATATGGATTAAATAAATAATATTTATTTAATTAGAATATATATTTATGGAATTAAATAAATAGAAATATTTATTTAATTAATGAAGATTATATTTAATAGGATAATATCTTTAAAGAGATATTATTATCCCTTTAATATGATAATATCCTTAAGGGGATGTTTAGATCATATAATTTTTTTTATCTTACTAGTAAGATTACCGGAAAGAAAAATTATATTGTAGATTACCGGGTTTAAATTATTATTGTGCTTGGTTCAATTGGGATGTATTAATAATTAATGTGTTTGGTTGACTGTAATAACAGATGTCTTGAAATACCTTTTTACTAGAATGCCCTTGGGATGATTACTTATATTACTAATTATTCTGTTTGGTTGGCTGTAAGAGCAGATGTCTTGATTACATTTTACTAAATGCCCTTTAGATGATTACTGGGTATAAATAATTAATGTGTTTGGTTAATAAAAGAAATTATCAATTAACAAATTTATTTTTCTTATATTTTAGCCAAGTATTTTATTGTTAAGTCATTTATTGACAAATTTACATAGACTATTGGAACTCTGAAAAAAAGCTATTGTATTTTTTGTTGGGTATACATTCAATACCTCACTTGGTTATTGTAACTAATATAGTTCCCATCTCCCAATTTAAAACTCTTATTTGTGTACTGCCCCAAATTATAGTTCCTACATGTTGAGTTCTACTTTAGTCCAATTGAAGCCTTTTTTTTTTTTCAAGGCAAAAGAAAAATTGTATTTTTTTGGTTTACACCATGGCTGGAATTCAGATGCAAGTTTCCAAATTTGAGGAATTTTGTTAACTTTTTCCACTTATCTTGGACCGAAATTATGTGTGAAAAGTGTGAGAATTATTGATACATTTGTAATATCACATATTTTGGAGTACCTGTGCATTTACATTATGCTGAATCCAAGCAATGTACCAATAAATAAACTACAAGCAGAATAACGATGCTCTTTAAATATGTGAACCAATAATAATACATAATTCCACACGTTGTAATAGTGAACGTAATTTTCACAATGTTTTAAGTGAACTCAATCTAACATCCGCAAATACAAATTACACAATACACAATAGTCATACATAAATGAATAAAAAACAGCCTATGCTGCTCAACTTCACACAACATTTTGTCCCGAAAGGCTATAAATTCAGCGAGGGTAAACCAATCCTGTGTCATCTGTTGAGAATAAAAATCAACAATAACCCACATATTATAACTGAAGAGACAATAAACAAATCACCATGATCAATTAAATGACTGCAATACTTACAAAGTAAGGATACCCGTCGTTGATTGAAAAATATGTTGGGGCAACTTCCACAAACTTGGTTATATAATACAGTACAAAATATCCGCAATCCATGTCATTCTGTTGTTGAGGGACCTGGTGAGTGCATTTATCGGTCACAACAAATACATGAAATACTGAACATATCAACCACTATTTACCATCAACCAACACAATATACCGATTTATCACCTTGGGCACTAGAAAAGACACTTTATCAACCAATTTTGGATGCTTGGGCATTGTTCCTGATTAATAAATATCCCTCACAAACCTGTATAATTAAAGTTGGACAATTTCAAACCCATTGTAGTACCACATCTCCAACAATACAGTTTCATCATGTGTCAAATGTGCTTGCAAATAATTGTGAATTAATCAAAGTTTACCGTCAAATCAGAGATTGTAGCCTCATTCCATTATTCGATCCAAGTGAATCAAGCAGCACCATGCATTGAGTTTTAATTTCCAAGTTCACATCTCCACCAAAGTTGCACAAAATTAATAAACTCCAATGACCCCTGTCAGCATAATTTGTGCACATTATCAATGTCAAGTCTTAAGCAACCGAAATCAACCCATGTCCACCTTTGGTGAGTAAAAAACAAATGCCTACGGACACAAAATCTTCACTCGCTAGAGGACTATAGGAATGCACACATATTTTCTTGAGAATATGTCCAATTTGTCAATCCACTTCAGCACGTTCTCTTTGCAGACTTCTTTTGTGTACATAAAAAACCACATACAGTCCAGGATGATGAAATTGTGCAAGTTGTCTCCTTTAAAACTCCTCCACAATTCGCTACAGAATAGAAATATGCAATCAATCATATGAGGTAAACATATTATGTAAATATGGCCTGAAACATCTGAATTGTAAAACAATTCCATATCCCATGTGGAGGTCAAACATACTGCTGCTCAACAACCCCCCTCCCATTCTGTTTGCCAATTGCCTACTTGACCTTCGTTGATTTGTGGCACCCACATATGTTTATCATGCATTTAAATTAGCAAACTATTCTAAACATCTTTCATAACCGAATGCATTAGTCCGTTTACGAGTTGTAATGTTGGTGCCTTTACATTTGCTGCCCTTTAAGGCTGAATGAATTTCTTTGACATTCTTCATGTACGAATGACTGGTCCTGCCTACATCTACACATCAATCAATTATGAGCTACGTTAATAAGCATTATTCCCAACCATACAACAAATTAACTTCATAACTATCCAACCATAATACCTTTCAGATTGTTATCCATACAAATTGTGTGGCTCTCTTGACATTGTTCACGAACTTTTGCGCTTTCGGTCATCACTACTGGACAATGTGGTGGTCTTTGCATCATTCTTGCACACCAACCCACAAAACAAAGCACATCAAAAAGGCAAAGAAAACAGAAATTAGAGAACTGACACTTTATAAATGCTAGTATACCTTTATCGTACTTTCGTGGTGAACTAAATGTCAATTTCCATAAGTAAATCAAAATGCCACATTCACCATATTAAGGCAACACAAACACTAAACGCATAGACATCCACACATCATTTTATACATCACTACCAAAGTTAAGAGTTTTTTACATTCCATATTAGTGATCCCTACCTTCCCGTACTAACTGCAAACATAGGGCATTACCATTTAATTACTAGACATACATGCTTTTACAAAAACATAACAAAAGACACCATCTTGTATGTAGTTAGAATATAGGCAAAATACAAATACAGGAAGACAACCGTTGCATCAGCATACTAATAGCCCTATGCACACAAAAAANCCCCCTCCAAACATTAGCTAATATTTGATATTTATCCTCATGTGCGCATTGAGATGGTCTGTCCTACCGAACGATTGGGATATCCTACTGGGACAGGACGAACACTTAACGAGGTCCAGGCAGGATTACACTTATTAGTGTATGCCCTAGGAACCAATCGTGTCGTCGGTTCCAACATATTATGTTTTGTATATATATGTTAATGTATATATTTTGTATATACATTTTTATCTTATTAATAAAAGAAAGTGTTCTTATTTCACATGTGGTTTATTGCTTCAATGTATATATATTACATGTGAAATGTCCAGATGATACAAATCTTTAGAAGATAAAAATCATCAAAGTATTCCTACACAGGTAATATTAATTGGGCAATAATATTACATAGTAGGCATGTTGAATGCCTCCGTAGAATATCATGTGATGGTATTAGTATGGGTGATTATAAAAGTTATATCACTAGGACATCAGCATGGATAAGTAGTTAGTGAACTGTTTATCAAATATGGCCATTTATGATCGATGAATCACATGGACATTTAAAATGTAGTCAATGATTCATCATAAGATCGTACTAGTGTATTATTAATCCTTAGACCTGAGATATCACGGTTGGATTCTGCATAAACGCATATGGTTCATATGGTGTATAAACACAAGGCTAATCATGTCATGTGTTAATAAGCCAATTTGGCCATGTGTTGTTTATATGTGAGGACAAGTGATAGTCAAGATGGGATCCATTGACTTAGTATATATTGATATCAAGTTCACAGACAAATGTCAAGATACGTTATAAAAGGAAAATCTCCGGCCGGGATATATAAAATGTTACTTGAAAGGTTGTTTTATGGTGACACATTCCATATGTATTGATTGTCAATTTGATATAAAATTAAGATAAAGATTTTGATATACCATGAATCCATTCTTAATTGGGATTAAACAACAAAAAGATTTGATTATATAGTGCGTATGATTATAAAAGGGTTTGTTGGAGTATATCTTCATTGTGACTTAGGGGTTATGGAGCATTGCTAGATGCCTACCATAATCGGTGGGGAGTTTTGTTCATAAAGAGTTATGACAAAACATATCAGAATAGATTACGATCATATTGGGCCCATGGTTAGGCCATAGTGAACCTAAGAGGTCACACATAAAAACTAATAAGAATAGAGATATAGCCAAAGAGAGTTGATTATCCAAGGTTGGCTAGCACCTACCAAGGGTAATAAAGTTATATTATTATCATTGAACTAGATTCAATGGAGGGTTATATTAGTTATTATGAATAATTTAAGAGTTAAATTACTAATTGGAATTAAATGGAATTTCAATTCATAATTAATCATTTTCTTTATATTAAATTGAATTTAACAATGGGCTGTAATTGTAAACATATGAACAATTTAAGGGTTAAATTGTTATGTAAACAATTTAAGAGTTAAATTGTTACTTGTGATTAAATGTTAATCCAATGTTATTATTTAAAGAAATTTAATAACTTCATAATAATTATGAAATTATTTACAACTCCAAAACAATTATGAAATTGTTTAAGGAAGTCCAAAACAATTATTGAATTGTTTACAAGGCTACATATATAAAGAAAATGATATACCAATTTTAAGATAGAGATAAAATTTCTAAGAACCCTAAATGTCTCTCTTGACCTAATTCTTCTTTACCTTAGTGTGGATACTCTTTTGTTTAATTTCTCTTGAAATTAAAAGTCTCCAAGGTTGCTAAGGACTTAAGGTAACAAGTTATACCTTACTTGTTTTCAATTTGATTGAAATTTTTTGCAAAATATGAATATACATGCTATAGTATCACATGCATCATTCTCTATGCATTCCATCTTTCACATAAGACATATTACATTTGTAAGAGTACATTTAAACATAAAGTTGAGAACATAAATGTACACAAATAAACCAACACAAGCATACTTACCTAACCCAGTCATCGAAGACATCATTGGTACATATAATGCATTTCTACTTATCATTCCACCCGAAGCCGCTACCTTTCTCAAGCATGTCGTCGATTGCATTATATTGCCCTTCAACATCTTGACCCTCGAGTCAATATGCAGTTATGCTTTCAAACCGCAACGAGGAAGCTTTTCCTGCATCATCTTTTCCACCTCAGCTTGGTAACCGCATTTGACCGCTTAGTTCTCCTTATTGGCTGATCTTTTAGCTTTAGCAGACATTCCACCAACACAACGTCGTCCTTTTTTGTCCACTGCTGCTTACTTCCCTTAGCCTTTGCCTTTCCCTTTTTACCCATTTTTCTAGGCACAGCGTCGTCATGCATGCTAATACTCTTGTCAGAGTCATTGGACTGTGTTGCTGACCTCTCCATATTGCTGAAACAATAAAAAGGCAGATTAGTGATATTTGGAAAAAAAAATCAGGTTACAACTTTGTATATACACAGTGTCCAAGCATATGTGTTTTGGTTCATTCATACATGGCAACTCACAGAAAACAGAAATTTAAAAAGTCACAACACTACACATAAACTTTACATAATCACAATTATGCATTCTGTATAGCCATCCCAAGTATTGAACATTTCAACCACCAAATTGTCTCTAAATGTAGTCCATGCAACACTAGGCTTAGCTTGCCTAATCAATTCTCCATCGTCATCCTCTTGCCCTTCATCGTTGACCTCTTCTCACAACTTTGCTTCAACCGAGTCAATGGGCAACTTAGACCTTATGAAATTGTGCAAAAGACAACATGTAGTAATGATTCTACATTGAGTTTTGACGGGGTAGTAAGATGTGTCCTTCAATATTCCTCATCGAGCTTTTAGGATGTTGAAACATTGCTCAATACAATTTCTTGCTTGAGATTGTTTTATTTTGAAAAATTCTTGTGGTGATACTAGTTGGTAACCTTGTTGCCATTCACTCAAATGATGTCTTTGTCCTCAATAAGGGGCCAAAAACCCTTCCCTGTTAGTGTATCCAACATCACATCAATAGTATTGCCCTAAAATAATCAATTTCAAGTCAATAACAATTAATAAGTGTACCATTATGGCTGACCCTAACATTAAAAATACAATTTATATTGCTATATTACCTTGGGAAACCTTTAATCCATTTCTCTTAGTAATGACATCCCTAAGAACTCTACCATCTGCAGCAAAACCTTTCCACCTGGGGAGGACATATATAAACTGCATGCTTGGTGTGCATACACTAAGGACATTTGCTGTAATTTCATTTTTCCTTGACCGATATCTAGGTATATCGTCAGCGGGCAGGTGAACCTTTATGTATGTTCCATCTAAGGCTCCCAAATAGTTCTAACACAAAACAAGAAAAATATTTTAGACAAAACATTAACTCTAATTTTAATATGCTACTAAACTACATGTGCATCCTAAACCGAGTCATTAGACTGTACTTTTAACCATTTCCACTTGTCATCAGTTGAGTTTTTGAGAATGGGCTCTAGTTTTTTAAATAGCAAGGTATTCAACCGTAACACAGCATTCAACACTAAGTGAAAATTGTGGCTTACCATCTCAGTGGATCTACGCATTTATCATTTCATGACTCTACTCTTTTGGATATGGGCAAAGATGTGAAGAAAAGTCCATACTAATTCTTCTACGGATGAATGACGGGTTGATTTTAAAAGGCCATGTATAGTAAGTAAATTACATAATTTGTAGCATAAGATATAGCACCCCCATGTCTACCTTGTATATTAAGTACATTAGTCAACCCAAGAAAGACGGGCATGGTGTACGTGGTTTCCAACATGTCCAAATAGAAGACTAAAAGGGCAACCAAGTGCATCTTCTGCCTGACTATTAAAAAAGCCATAGTTGTTTCACATAATTCATGTATCAAAGCATAATAAAGTCAATCAAGCATGTAGAAGTCCTTAAACCAGTAACAAGCAATCTTATATGAAAGAATTCAAACTGAATTTCGATGAAAACAGAATAAACAGCCATCCAATGAATATTATAGTTTCATTCAGAAATTTCCTTAATCAATAACAATAACCACATTAATCTTCACTTTATCAACCTTGGGCAACAAACATGACATGCAATTCAGAACTACCACAGTTTAGCATATTAAGGTGAGAAATTACAACATTCACATGACGAAATAAAACCATTTTGTGCTTTTCTCGCTGGGAATTCTACATAGTTTCATTTTTACAAATACAACACATTGATTTAGTCATTAACAACAAAGTTACATAATGAAAATCAGATACATATATAATTACCTAAAAAATAGCATGTGCATATTCTAAAGCACATTATTTCCCAAACAAATTATGACAAAATGCAAAGTAGTGTTCATATAAGAATTATATGTCCTTATGATCAATCATTTACCATGGATGAATCTCTCACCATGTAATTCAATTAATTTTTATGAAACTGATGTTACAAAATAAAAAAGAAAAAAGTATTCAGATCTTGGAAATAGGCTCAATCCATTCAACAAACAAACATAAAAGAAACCAGAAAGATAATAATCATATTCCTCTATCAGAATGAGAATGCAACTGTGTGCATGTGTTGCCATGTGTTTTGAGTGTGGTCAGCTATGAACCAACAGTGTTTGATGGGTTGGGAAAAGAATGATGAGCGTTGAAAGACAAAACAAGTGTCGAATTCTACTATCAGTGGAATGCGGGTTGAGGAAGAAAAATGATTGCAAAACATGTTACAAGACAATAATCCTAAACAAAAAACCATTGTTTTATAAATTAAAAAAACAAATTAAACACTCCTTATTGAGAAGAAAAGAAGTGGATGAGGATATATAATTTTGTGCATTAATGAATAAATGAATGAATGTACATGTGTGTGTCAGCAATGAATCAACAAAATGTATTGTGTTGGAAAGAAGAAAGATAAAGATAGAAAGACAAATCCCAACAAACACATAATGTGCATAACTACACACACAAAATTGGCTGCATGTACAACTCACTGTTGTGGCAAAGATGGGCGGTAAGAGCAAATAGGCAAGCTCCTCAAAAAATGGGTTGTACACTCAGCTCAAATAAAATATTATACCCACATATACACATGTACTACAAATTCCCTGTAAGTTTTTTGTATAATAAAAGATCATATACATAATTTTATGCTCATGCTAAAAACAAAAGGCAAAGAAGGAAAAAAGGGAGTTCGCATGTGTTATAGAAGATAGATAACAACGGAAATTGAAAAGAAATATCATAACTTACATTAATTTTTTAGTATACATTCAGCAAGAGTAACACACATTAAATCACAAATTCATATCTCATGGACCACTGCACAGCAAAAAATGAACACATTAACACAAGCAACCAAAGCATTCACACAATCATATCTCACGAACTCATTTCATTTCATTTGAGTTTAAAATAATTTATTGCAAGGCTGTTTTACCCTCTCTACAGTGAAACAAAGCAACCCTCTCAATAGGGTACTCATCGAACAGTATAAAGAAGGCAAGGAACGTACCAAAATCCATGATTGGAGTGTTGTTAGGAGCAAATAGATGAAGATAAAGACTCGACGTTGCTGCGGCAGAGATGGTTGACCAACGGCAGAGGGAAAAGGGAGAAGTTAGATTAACGAATGAAAACAAAACAGAAAAAAAAATACAATGAAAAAAGGGCGAGGGACTTACCGAAAATGGTGATTGGAATGCTGTCCAGATCAAACAGATGGAGATGAAGACCTGAGGTACTGCAGTAAAGATGGTCGACCAACAGTAGAGGCAAGAGCGAGATTTGAGACCATCGAACGTAAAACAAACCCAAAATGAAAAATACAATGGAAAGAGATCATTTGACTTACTGGAAAATGGCGATCGGAGTGATGAAGTCGCGAACAAGATCGAGAAGATAAAGCTAGTGGCGGCGATGGAGGTTTAGGGTAGAGTCTCGGTTGAAATGTGTAATATGGCTGAGAATTTTTTTCTTTTTATACTGTAGTTTTAGTGAAATAAAAGGGCATATTGGTCACAATATGCAAATATGTGAGGATAATATGGGCACACCAATATTTCATGGCATTTTTGAATATATTGATAATAAGCAGGGCAATTTTGTCTAAAAAATTAAAAAGGTGAGGACAAATCTGTCTTCTTGTGCAAATTGGGTGTTTTGTAATTATTAACAAACCCAAGGATATTTTCGTCCACATTTTCCACTATTTTGGGGCAAAATTGGACAGAAATTTGGACTACCAAAGTAATATTTTAATAACACTCTCCCCCCAGGTAATATTATTCCCGACGATTTACCTCCAATTTGGCACTATTTGACATTTTTTTTGGGGGAATGTTTTTTTACAAAACAACCAAACATGGTTATCTACCCAATTTAAAATATATTACCCTCATTATATAATATCAACCCGATCCAAATGACCCCTAAGAGATATTATTATCCCTTTGGGATTATTGCAATCTTTCTAAGATGGGAATTCAAGGATTGCAATCCTAGTTGAATTCTTATTTGGAATTGCACTATATGAAGGGGCATGGATTTTGATTTTAGAGAGTTAAATTTTACTAATTATTTTGCTGAATAGTTTAACCAAAATTAAACTATTTTTCTTTCCCAAAAACCCTAGCTGCCACCAACCCTAAAGAGTTCTCTCTTTAAATTTTCTCCTACTCCCTCAAGCCCTTTGATTGGTCTAGCAATCAATCCTAGGTTGATCACGGGCCTACTTTCGTGTGGATACCATAAACTCGATCCTACGTTGGGTCAATAGCGATATCCAAATAAGGAGCTACCAACGAAGGTATAAATTCTATCTTGTATGGATAATTTTATGTGGATTAATTTATCGTATTGTGATCTTGGGTAAAGGGATTGTGCCATGGAATTTTTTTTTTTTTAATTTCGTGCTTGCCATGACACAATTCCCTACAACAACCACTGATGATCACCCAACAGAATCACCTGTTCAGATCCCTCTTGCTATTTCTCCATCAGGATCTCTTTTTCGGTTCTAATTGTTCCTACACGCCGAAGTACTCGACAGACTTGGTCACCGATCTAGACAGTAGACTATAAGTGCCCCACCATTTCAAATTCTTTAGGTACATTGTATCCTACCTCCAATTATGTGAGTTATGATCGTCTCTCTCCTGTACACAAAGCTTGTATTAGTCACATCACCACCGACAGAGAACCCATTAGTTACTCAGATGCCGTGGAGCACTCTCATTGGCATCAAGCAAGGGCTAATGAACTTACTGCTTTAACTTAGGATCATACTTGAGATCTTATGCCTTGCCTCGCCTCTCTCATAGAAAACCCACTGGCTATAAATGGGTCTACAAAATTAAGCATCATGCTTATGGCTCCATTGAACATTACAAAGCCCGATTGGTAGCCAAGGGATTCACCCAGTATAAGGGATTTGATTATTAGGAGATTTTCTCACCAGTAGCCAAATATGTCATTATTCATGCTTTCCTTACAGTGGCTTCTATTCGTGACTGGTCTCTCCATCAAATGGATGTTCATAATGCCTTTCTTCATAGTGATTTTCATAAGGAAATTTATATGGATCTTACTCCGGGATTTTGCAACCAAGGGGAGAACACAATATGTCATCTACGAAAATCCCTTTATGGGCTAGAACAAGCATCTTGGCAATGGAATGAGAAATTCAACAAAGCACTCACTGGTATAGGATATGTTTAGTCCAAACATGACTATGCATTATTTACCTGATACAAAGGTAAAACTTTCATTGCTCTAATCATCTACGTCGATGATATTCTTATTATAGGAAATGATGAAGTAGGCATTAAATCCTTGAAAGAGCATCTCAATAGATAGTTCCGAATAAAGGATCTAGAAGAGCCTAAATATTTCCTAGGTATTGAAATTACAAGATCCTCGGTAGGAATATCTCTCAGCCAACAGAAATATGTCTTGGAACCCCTTTCTGATTCTGGGCTATCAGGATGCAAGCCAAGTATTATTCCAGTAGAACAAAACACCAAATTGACTACTCAGGAATATGATAGTGGGATAACATCTTCTGAAGATGATCCACCTTTGCTAGACCCCACAAACTATCAAAGACTTGTTGGGCGATTGATCTACATAACCATGACTTGTATAGACATCAATTATGCAGTTCACATTCTCAGTTAGTTCATGCATGGACCTAAACGATCTCATATGGATGCAGCGATAAAGGTTTTAAAATACTTTAAAAGGTGTCCTAGTTTAGGACTCCTCCTTCCTTGAGACAAAGATTTGGATATCACAGCTCATTGTGATTTAGACTAGGCCACATGTCCAATGACAAAAAAATCACTTATAGGCTTCTGCATCGAGCTAGGGGGAGCTCTTATTTCTTGGAAAACAAGAAACAAGAAACAATATATATCTCTTTCTTCAGTAGAAGTCGAATATAGAGCCATGGCAAAGACAACATGTGAGATCATCTGGATTTTGGGGTTGTTGGAAGATCTAGAAGTACAAGTAAGAAAGCATATTCTTTTATATTGTGACAATAAGGCTACAAACGACATAGCAATAAATCCAGTATTCCATGAAAGAATAAAACATATAAAAATTGATTGCCACTTTGTCAGGAGCAAAATGCAAGAAGGGGTAATTAAAACTTTACACATTCGTACTTCAGAACAACCAGTAGACATCTTCACAAAGCCATTATGCAATAGACAACAATCATATCTACTTAGCAAGCTTGGAGTTTTTGATATCTACAAACCATAAGCTTGAGAGAGAGTAATGAAATATGGAATGCCTCTTCATTACAACTTTACCTTGATCTCTACTGGCTAAGATCAAGGAATAATTTTGGCATTCAATCAAACACCTTAATTTATGTGATTGATTGAATAATTACAGGGATTTGTGTTTATTATTTTCTTTTTCCATGTTTACAGAATTTGTTTAAATTAGCCATTGTACAGGCTTACAAGATATATAGAAATACAAAAATTCTTCTTCTCTCTTTCTCTTGTCATTCTCTGGCGTCCCTGCCACTCTTTGCCTCTCTCTCTGATCAGCTTCTTACAGTAGATATCAACGAATTGAAACATCCAATTCTTCAAACAAATATGGTATCAAAGCCACTTTCACAAAAAAACACTATATTATATACAAACAACAATACTTGAAATACAAGTAATAAACATACCCGTTTTATTGTCATTCCATTCTAATTTTAGACTTATTTTAAATTCGTATAAATTTAATACTACTTAATTATTTGGTATATAATTTCTTTATTATTTATTGCTTTAATTATCCATTCAATATTAAAATAACTTCAATACAAACCATTTATATTTACAAAACTACTCTCACATTAAGTTCAAAAACAATTCATAAAAAACAATATATTATCGATAAACTTATTTACTAATTATACTTTCCCACACAACAAACAACAATTCTTTAAAATACAATTCTATAAACATACCCACGCAACAAGCGGGCTTTAACCCTAGTTACATATATACTTCTAGAGTAATACTATACATACATCATTTTCATACAACATTTCCTATACAACATTATGTGGCAAAATATGATTGACTAATTTAAAGTTAAAATTAAACTTTCATCCAATCATATCTTGCCACATAATGTTGTATGAAAATGATGTATGTGTAGTATTATTCATACTTCTATCTAGCTTTATTGCTTATTTAGAATATGAAACATGGCTTTACAAATATTATAGAGACCAATATCGAAATTCTAAAAATGATCTCCAGCACAATTTACTGGGAAAAACTGAAGTGCTCTGATTTGGCCATTATGAATTATGCGCATATTTTGCATATGATAAGCTCCCAGAATAGAAATGCTTTCATCGTCCATTATTGCTACACAGAAATGTCGGTCACCAGGATATCGAAAGTTCACAAACCTTCCATCTACTTGGTAGTCTGCCCCTTGGAAATGGAAGGTCATTGATGGATAATTTCTAAAATTTCGTCGGTTCCTATAACAAACTCGGAATACATCATCGGGATGAGCATGATATCTCACAAGATTAAGAGAATCATAGTATCGACTAAATGCTGTGTTCACCATTTCAAAAACATTGAGCCCGTTCGGGGAACTTGTGGTGAGTGTGGTAAATGGAGTTCCTGAATTCTATAAAAACCACTAGCAGGGAAGGTTCGAAGGTACCTGGTGGGAAATTTAAGCGAGAACCTCCACACTTATATCTAAAAGACGAAGGTAATAATAATTTTTACCTTCAACCCTTACTAGTTCGTTGTTGGAATGCTACGTAGAATAAAAACATCCCGCCCAAACCTCAGTTTATGAGGATGTACATCGAATGGATAATTATCATCATAGGGAACAATACAATAAGAGAAGACATCTGACAATTGGGACCTAGTGATTTTGATTTAAGTCTAATCCCAAGATCCCAGAAATCCTGTTGTCTTCATCATTAGCAAAACCGAAATTTAGGTTACGAATGGAGCAGCCGAAGAGAAGAGGAAATGTTTCGTACACCATGTGCGTTCACTAAAAAACGAAATGATTCGAAAGATGCAAAACCTTGTGTCCGCTGTTTGATGTACTATCACCATAGCCAGACGGTAACGCAATTTCCATTAACACATTGGAAAATGCTGCCTGGTTCACCATAGTTACAACGAGGTGATTGCAGGAATTTTCTGGTAAGTATAGGAAGCTCGCCGATTGTAAATGGGATAACTTTGGTGGAAACATTCTCTGCAAGGTTGACACTGTGTCCAAATAGCGAAGCACCAGTATCCACCAGTACATACACATATTGAATTGGGTTTCCGATTAACATCTGCGCAATATAGAACTTATCTTGACGGTCTAGAGCAGAAAAATGCTTGTCATCATCGAATGTCGAATTTTGAGTTAACGCATTTGTCAGTTTAGCTTTAGCCAGGGTACATTAACATTCTCTCAATTTTTGGCGGGGAGTAAGGTTAGTTTTATATAGGGGGACCCCGAAGTCTATTGGGATGATTTAATGATAACTCCTTTTGATTTTGTTGCTGCAAACCAAAACTATGTCTAGAAAATATGACTAGACTTTGCAATACAACAGCGATTTTGAAGAACTGAAGCCTCTCCATTTCCAAGGGTAAGGAATTGAGTCCCCAACTCAACTACTTAAATAATGGCCCAACAACCTTAACTATTATTTGTTAGTTAGGGAAAAAATGATATTAGTTTTTCAATTAATAATATCCAATATAGTTGATGTTAGATGTTTTAAAATAGAAATATATTGAGGTTAAATATTGATACAACCTATGATGTCTAAAAATGTTTAAAATTTGTTATAATTCTGTTTTTTCATTCTCACTTCCTTGCTTCTAAAATCTTAAACAAAAAAACTTTGTTTCTTTACAAAAGATTGCAATATTCATATTATATTATAATTTTCAAAATGAATATTGTCTCCCTTTTCCTTCTTTCTATACATTTTCAAAGACAAACTCATCATATAAATATGTACTTTTTATTAATTCCGCCCTTGTTTAAAAATGAAGTTTTTATTCAAATTAAAGCTAAAAATGTCTTTTTCAAAATATAATTTATTTCTAATAAGTATATAAAGTCTTTGCCACATGAATCACAAAGTTTTTCTTGCCTGGCAGTGTTATGGAAGACATATTTTAAAAGACAAGAAATTTTCTTTCTCTAAAAATTTACACGAGAAAAGTTTTTACTCTTTTTTTTTTTTTTTTTTGTCGTAATAAGGATTAATGTTTCATAATACACTGAACCAACCTCGAAAAAACTTGAAGTGTTGATGCTCGATTTGGCACCAACGAATTATCACGTGCTAACGTTGATTGGCTGTTAAATACACTGAAATGGAATGTATAAAGCGAAATAATGCAAAGGGAGTTTTTTAAGTGTTTTGGATGCTAAGGTAGCAAGTCCTACGTCCACTGATTTATATTGATATTAGTGTGGGTCAGGTCGCACTGCGGACGGACTTACAAAAGTTGGAAAAGTAAATGTGTTTACGGAGAGAGAGATAGGGTTTTTCTCATATGAAAATGGTCGAATCCCCTTAATGAAAGGTCTTCTTCATTTTATATCAAACTGAAGTGTGTATTATCATTAAATCCATGGTTTGGTGTGATTGTCAGGATATAATCCCTTTACATCCCATTTTCCTTTCCCAAGCTGGCATCGCATATTTATTGTAGGGAAATGGATGTGTGTGAGCTCCATATCATCTGGCAGTCTGACGTGTGCATGTTGCTCTGACGGGAGCAGGTCACCCTTCACGTGACTTTCTCACGCAGCCCTTTATTTTCCTAGGCATAACAGAAGCCCCCTAGTTTTTAAGGTTTGAGAATCGGACCTTGGAAACTAAGTTACACTGGATTTTGATCGCTCCGACCTGAATGGGATGAGCTCGGTACAGAACTCTTGGCGAACACTCTCGCGCAATTTCTTGCCAGAGCGACCTTACAATCTTCATCTTAGCGACCTGGATCTGAGGGACGCTCCTCTCTGTACCTTTAGAGATTCAATGAACCTAGTTCTGCGCGGTTAGGAGCTCTGCACGCGTTAAAGCATTTGTCAGAACATAAATGCATCGTGTGCTGACCAGACATCGTTTGATAGCATTAGTTGCGCAGTGCATTCGAAACGACGACTTTATCACTGCATTTAATGCGACGTGGGGCGCATTTAATGCGGAGAGAGAATGAGCTGTCGTTTCGGTTCCGAGGGGTGGTAACCGTCGATTCGCAATCCATAAAAACTCGCATTTTTCAGATGAGGTCACCGAAATTTCTTTTTTCAAGTGACGAACCTTTGCAAACCAGAAACCACTCTTTCTCGATCGGCACCTCTCAGGCAACTGAAACGAGCTTCGATCTCGTTATCTATCGCAAAGGTAAGATTTTCTTCCTCCTCTTTTTCTTTGCATTTGCTTGGTTAGGCGATGGCGTTGGGTCTCCTGGTAGACGTGACGCCGTCTTGGATTCGAGCCGTGGACGGCGGCTCGTCTTACTGCTAGGGTTTAAGAATTTGTCCCCTGCCGCCGTTCGGGACAAAAACGAAGCCTAAATGACCGTTTGCAATGTTCAGACTAGAATGGAACCGTCACATCCAGGCCCGAGGAAGGAGCCAGCTCGTCCTCGTGGGAAGTTCCCGAGGATGCATCCTTGACGTCTTTTCGGTCCTCACCTCGGAGAATTTGATAGGATTAACAGCAGTTTGACATCCGCGCGAGGTGTTCCTGACCATACCAGGTCGTCACGGTGCCCTGCCAATGGCCTTGCCGCGATCTCTGAAGAGATCTTCAAGGGTGGGGAAGGATTCCCTTCCATCCTTTTATCAGGTCGGTCCGGGATCACTTCGGGATCGCGCCGATCAGCTGACGCCAAACCATACTCATCCTGTCGCGATGTACATCGTGCTGCGAAAGCGGCTTGGGCGAGCCAACTGCAGTGGAGACTCGGCATCGCCTACTATCTCAAAGAGCAGGGACAAGGACTCATACTTTTGTCTCGGCGCCCTACCATTACTGCGGGGATACAAAGCTATCCTAGCAACGCGGGGGCCTACGACAAAATTTTTCTTCTTTGTCTATGACGGCTACTACCGCTTTCAGGACCCAAGTAGGTTTCTCTTCGCTGGGTCTATATCTGCTCGCATGATCTATAGTAACGACCTGTTTTCTTTTGCAGTTAATAGAACGACTAGCCAAGACTTACTCGCCGACCCAAACAGGCTCGTCCTTTGGAGTATTGGACGAGGAGAGCCGGGACGCGAGGAGGCTTGTGACGACCGCGAACTTGAGAAAGTACGGGTTTTTCAACGACAGGCGTCTTTAGAACCCCAGAAGGTAAGTTTACTGGTTCCCTTCTGGTCGTGAACGATTTCGCTTACTACGAACTTGAATGCAGAAACGATGCCTTCAAAGAGTCCGGGCAGTCCCGTCGAGCACCATTCGTCTTTCCTCGATCAGAGGACGAGACGGCGCAGAAGCTGCTCGTCCTATCCCCACAGCCGGGGCGAACAGTCCCGGCTCCCAGTCCGTCCGTGCAAGGAGCGACCAGGACGGAACATGCCCTCAGGCGCCAACTGCTTGCCCCAAGCGGAAGGTTCTGGCCCAGAGGTCGAAGAAAAAGAAGCAGATTCAGCCCGAAGTCAGAGTTGAATCTGAGTGAGAGCTTCTGAGGTCGCGCCAAGGATCCCGGAGTCGGGCAGGAGCCCGTGAGCGAGGCGAGTGCTAGCGACAAGGCGAAGGACGCACCTTGTTCTAGACTCGTTGGGGAGTCTGCCCGATTACCTGCAGCCGATCGTTTATGGCATGCTCGAGGTGCAGCTATCGGAGTCGTACAACGAATTTGCAGACATGGGTGACGACCTGATGCCACGTCGTTCCAGCATCTGAGCAAGGTAAACTAGCCGTACTTGAAATTTCAATCTGATTTATTTCTAATTCATCTTGCTCGCAAGGGTTGCTTGCTGAGGGTGGCCATGGAAAACACGCGGTTGGGGGCCGCAAAGGGGACAAGCACCTGGAGGAGGAGGTTACGAAGCTAAAACAGCTAGGAGTCCGTCGAAGCTAAAAGAACACAGGCGTTCGAAGCGGCAAACAGGTATCTGAACCAAAAGGACGCTGCTTTACTAACGGTGGATTTCCAAAACGGAGCTCGACTGACGTGTGGAGAGATTAAAGATCTCAAAGGACAACCGCCCGGCTCTCCAAAGAGGTCGGAGAAAAGGAGCAGGAGAGCGGCGACCTTCGAAAGTGCTCAGCGAGCCGAGGAAGGCAAAGGGGCCTCCGAACAGGAAAGGCTAGCTCTTAGGCCGAGCTTCGAGAGTCGGGAGAGATTCGCTTACTGACTGTAAAATGCAAAATCAGTCTGAGGAGATGGAGGAGAAGGCTGCGGACTAGGCAATCGGGTCCATCTACACCCTGCAAGCAAGAACCCTGCTTTGGACTTCTCCGACCTACTGGAGGTTTGGCAAGCGACCTTGGCATCATGCCGAGGAGGACGACCAGCGGCTGCGGCCGCCTGGGACCCACCAGGCAGGTGGCTCTGGCTCGAAATCTTCCCGACCAGCCTTAGCGTTAAGAGTTGTCCCCATTGTACTCGAGTCTTGACTTTTTGTACATAAATGAAAACATATTTTCTTTACAATTGCAGTTCGTTTTCTCATAAATATCACTATTTACAATTGTGATTACAAACGATTACATACAAATTCTTACATGCGAACAGAACACGTGAACTGTTTTTAAGCAAACAGGGTAATACTTAAAAAAAAAGAATTAACAAAAACTGAGAGCTGAGTTCGAGATTACTGATAGTATGGCCGGAGGTGCTCAGCATTTCAAGCTCGGGGTACCTTGGAGCCGTTCAATCTTTTGAGATGGTAGGTCCCCGTCTGATCACTTGTCGACCTTGTACGGATCTTCCAGTTAGGCCGTAGTACCCCCCGCACTTGGCTCTCTGGTCCCGGAGGAAACTTCCTTTAGCACAAGGTCTCCGCCCTGGATCTCTTCGCCTGACTTTTGAGTCGAAAGACCTTTTGCTCGCTCGGTAGCGCTATCCTTACCGAAGCCTTGCTGCGATGCTCTTCAATTAGATCCAACTCGCTCTCAGAAGTGCTTCGTTTTCGTCCCGTTGTACGTCCCTCCGAAGAGAACTGGGCTCGACCTCTACAGGAATCATCGCTTCGCACCAATGCCAGCGAAATGGGGTTTTCGAGTGGAGGTCCTTGGAGTGTCCTGTACGCCCATAAGACTTCGGGGAGATCGTCAGCCCAATTTCCCTTGGCTGCCCTGAGCTGGCCTTCAGGTATGCTTGATGGTCTTGTTGACTGCTTCAACTTGGCCATTCGCTTGCGGCCTGGCGACTGAGGCAAATTTTTTATGGATGCCCAGCTTGTCGCGAACTGCTTGAACTCCTCATTATCGAATTGCTTTCCATTATCTGAGATAGGGTGTGAGGAATTCCATACGGCACACTATGTTCTTGAAACGAATCTCTTAGCTTCCTGGTCGTGATCGCGGCTAATGGCTCGGCTTCGACCATTTTGTGAAATAGTCTACCGCGACCAGGCGTATTTAACCCCTCCCTTTCCAACTGGCATGAGGCCGATAAGGTCAATCCCCCACATGAAAAATGGCCAGGGGCTAGACATAGTAATGACTCGTGAGATGGGGCTCGCGGAATTTTTCGCGAACAGCTGACTTTTGTCGCACTTCTTGACAAAGTTGTGCGTATCTTCTTGGATTCGGGGCCAATAATATCCCTGACGAACAATCTTGTTTGCAAGAGATCGGCTGCTGTGGTTACCGCAGATCCCTTCATGGATTTCCCTCATGTGTAGTCTGCTTCTTCACTGGTTACACATCGGAGGAGAGGGGCATGAACCTCTCCTGTCAGCTGATCCCCATGAGTGTGAAACGAGCAGACCTTACTCGCAGGACCCTAGCCTCGACCTTGTCGCTAGGCAAGTTTCCATCCTTGAGATACTATACAATGGGAGTCATCTAGAATCTGCTAACCACTTCATGGCCTGTTCGGTCGAGCTGATAGTCAGCATCAACGAAACGAACAGGAATGCTATCAGGAGCCTCAGAATCTAATATGAGGCTATCTTTGCCAGGCGTCCGCTATAGTTTGCTCTCCCTGGTCTGAGCGATTTCAAAGTCCTAAACGACCCCAGAGAGACCTTGCTTCTTTCAGGTAGCGACCATGTTCCCTTCCTTGGCTTGGTATTCCCCTAGAATCTGGTTGACGACAAGCATGGTTCGCTATAAATACTGATCGCGTTGCACCTATTTTTTGGCGAGTCGCAACCCGGCGAGTAGAGCTTCGTATTCGGACTCATTGTTGGTCGCTTTAAACCCGAACCGGAGAATGCCATGAATTCGGATCCCCTCGGCTTACCAAGAGAAGACCCGCACCTGCTTTTTCCTGTTTGATGACCCTCGACGTAGAGGTTCCAGGTCGACAGATTTCGAATAGTTTCTTGCCCGATTTGCTAGCATGTTGCTCGCTTGGGAGATAGAAAATTCCGAGATGAAGTCTGCAACAGCCTGCCCTTTGATGGTCGACCTGGCTGGTATAATTTAAGTCGAACGGCTCAGCTCCATGGCCCATTTAAGCAGTTTACCCAGGCCTCTGGTTTCTGGAAACCTGCCTGAGAGGGTAACTTGTCATTACATTGATTGTATGGGCATGGAAGTAAGGTTGCAGCTTTCTGCCGCGACCAGCAGGGCAAAAGCTAGTCGCTCTATTTCTGGATACCGCATCTCGGCATCCATAGACCTTACTTCATAATATACCGCCACTGAACTTTTTCCTCTTCCCATATTAAAGTTGCATTGACCGCGAACTGAGACACGGACAGGTAGATGAGCAGGATTTCTTGTGGAAAGGCTTAGAGAGGAGAGTGTAAGATTCAGCATGCAGAAGAGTGGTGGAGATAGAGAATGAAAGCATGAAAGCATGGATTAAAAAAAAAAAACGGTTTACATGCAAAGCTTGATATGAGATTATACCTACTCCTTTGCTTTGGATTATGAAGATTAGCTTCAAAAGGATGAAACCTCCACACTTTAACCCACTTGAGAGATTAAGAGTGGCCTTGGCTGGGAGAGAGAGCTTTTAGTTTGTGTTTGAGTGAACAGTGAATATGAACAAAATGCAACCTTTTACACTTATATATACTTGGGCTATTTTGCAATTATTTATTTTTCCTTTCAAGCCCAATAAAATCTTATTTTATAAGGGACCCCAGAATTTAATATGCTACCCTTTGAATAATCAATATTATCAAGGGCCCATGTAAACTAAACTAGTTTACAAACAACCCATAAATTTACCCTTTTTACCCTTTAACTTTAAAAGGTTATTTTTGTTCACTCATTAATCTTAACACTTTAAGATATATAATTAATTAATTAATTATTGCTTGACATTTTAACCCTTAAAATGTCACAAATTGTTTTCTATGTAACTATCTATAGAAATCCCGTTATTACCCTCGGAAGGTGCAGCCCTCTTCGGATAATCATTTCTCTCTCTCATCATTCTCTAACTTCTCAAGGCTATTGGTGTGACCATGTAGGTCCACCGTGGATTAGCCGTGAGCCGGTTCTGGATGAATCCGGAAACCCGTCTGGAGGCCCAACGACTATGTAACATCTAGCAATGTGCCATAGTCCCTAAACCACGATGAAGAAATACTTCATCGAACCCTTTCAGATCTACGTACCATGCAGGTAAAGTCCCTCCATTGAGATATCCTAATCGAGTATGGATTCATGGAACGTCAAAATCCTAAACTCGATCTTCTACCGAATTGTCGATCAATATGTCCGGAACTTGTCATCACAAACTTACTTTTGTATGACTAAAATAGACTCTGGCCAGAGATTCAGTTTTCCGACATTTATCGATGTTCGTCTGAGAACTCGAATCCGGATGGAGTCAGCGGTACTCCCGATCCTATATTTCCAGTCAATGGATCCCCTCTTGACCATCGTTTGTTTCCGCATATAACAACGCATGACCAAATAGGCTTTATTGTACGAAACATGATTATTCTCATACTTATACACCGTATGACCCACGCATCCATATCGATCCGACTCAATGTCTCAGGTCAAAGGACTACATCGTGCACTGATATAACCAAACGATAAATCATTGACTACATGCTTTCCAAGTGATTTGTCGTATTCGGTCACGTTCGAAAAACGTTCACCAACCGTTAATCCTACCAATGCCCTAGTGACATGACTATCATCGTCATCCGTACTTATATCACTCATGATATCTTTCGGAAGCATCCGGTATGCCTACTGTACAATAGTTGTCCAATTTTATATTGCTTCCGCAGGGAACCTTTTTCGATAATTCATTTACCTATTAAATGAATCTCTAGACAATTCATATACATCTTTATTTTAAATGCATGACTAAATAAGAGCAATTTACATATATAATTGAAGAACTCTTTCTTCTATTATTTATATATATAGATACAAGACAAAATACTCTGAAACCGACAACACGAATGGTTTCTAGGGCATACACTAAATACACTACAAGAGAGGTGGCTTCCCAAGATGCTCTTTTATACTCTGGAATGCCTGCTCGCATTCAAAAGTCCACTCGATTTCTGTTGGCCTTCAGAACATTGAAGAATGGTAAACAGCGGTCTGTTAGCCTTGATATGAAGCAACTGAGTGCCGCTATTTGCCGTGTCAAACTCATGACCTGCTTTTTGCTGGCGGTTCTCCATATCGAGCAGAGCTTGAATCTTTTCGGGTTTATTTCTATGCCCCGCTGATTGACCATATACCCTAGGAATTTTCCTGACGATACCCCGAATGAACTTTGAGAGGGTTCAGCTTCATTCTGTAGAGCCGGAGTATGTCAAACATCTCAGCGAGATGCGTAATATGCTCTGAGGCGACCTGGGATTTGACCACATGTCGTCCACATAGACCTCCATTGTCCTCCCAATTTGGTCGGATGAACATTCGGTTAACCAACCTCTGATAGGTCGCACCCGCATTCTTGAGGCCGAAGGGCATTACTTTGTAGCAGTATAGCCCCCAGTCCGTAATGAAGGTCGTATGCTCCTCATCTGGCTTATACATCGGGATTCGATTATATCCCGAGTATGCATCCATGAAGCTTAACAGCTCTTGTCCCGAGGTGGCATCAACGAGCTGGTCGATTCTTGGCAGGGGGAAACTGTCTTTCGGGCAAGCTTTGTTCAGGTCGCTGAAGTCTACGTAGGTTCGCTACTTACCATTTGGCTTCTTTACCAGGACCGGGTTGGCGACCCAGGTCGGGTAGAGAGCCTCGCGAACAGATCCATTTCGGAGAAGGTTCTCCACTTCTAATTTTAACGCGGCGTACCGTTCCGGATCCATCGCCTTTCTCTTTTGGCGAACTGGCTTAGCTTCACTACTGACGCTTAGTGAATGGTAAATAACGTCCGGGCTGATCCCGACCATATCTGCATGCGACCAGGCGAACACATCAATGTTCTCCTTTAAGAAGCTTACCAGCTCAAAAGCGAGCTAGGGGTTGAGACAGCTTCCAATCTTTAGCATTCGGCTTGGCTCCTTTGGATCAACCGAAACTTCGGACAGATCCTCAACTAGGCCGCTCGGGGGGATTTCCTGAATTCATGGATCTATATTATCCTCCGCCGGACCAGGCTGTGGTTCGATCCGGCTGATCGCCATAGCTTGGCGGGGTGCACCCCGCGAAATGCCTTTTCCTTTGTCGGCCATTTGGACCGATTTTACATAGCATTCGTGAGATGCGCTTTGTGACCCGCTCACCTCCCCTATCCCCGTTGGAGTGGGGAACTTCATCTTGAGATGATAAATGGAAGTGACTGCCCTGAAAGTTCTCAGTAGAGGTCGCCCTAAGATTCCATTGAAGGCCGATGGGCAGTCCACGACCAAGAATTCTGTAACCCTAGTCACCTCGTCGTAGTCGCCGAGCGTGACCGGGAGCTGGATTGTTCCGCTGGGGATCAGGTGATCCCCTGTAAAACCGTACAGAGGCATCGAGGCTGGCTTCAGGTCGGCCTCGACCAGGTTCATTCTATCGAAAGAGGACTTGAACAGAATGTTCACAGCGCTTCCGTTGTCCACAAGCATTCTGCAGACATTATGACACCTTATCAGGGGGGTGATCTCCAGAGCATCCTCATGAGGATGGTGCAAGCGAGCTGCCTCTTTCTTGTAGAAGGTTATCGGTTCCTCTTTTTGGGCTTTTTGAGGTCGCTGCAAAGTGTTCATTACCCTGATCGGGTCGTGATGTGTTTCTCGAGCATATCTGTCCTGTGCCCCTCGCGTGTTTCCAGCGAGGTGCAGACCTCCAAAAATTAGGTTCACATTGCTGTACCCGCTGCGATCACGGCGCTTTTTCTTTCGCTCCCCTTGGTTTTCTTTTGGGGAGTCATCAATGTACTCCTTGAAGTGCCCCTTCTTGATAAACTCTTCGATAGCCTGCTTTAGAGCTCAGCATTCATCAGTGTGATGCCCGTTATCCCGATGGTAACGGCAGTATTTCTTGCTGTTTCTGGCCGTAGCAGGAGTTTTCATGGGTTCTGGCTCACCGAGCAGGCTGGCTTCCTCAGATTTGTTGAGGATCACAGATATGGACACATTCAGCGGAGTGTATTGGGTCCTGTCGCGGTCGTGACGGGGGATAGGAGCATAGGACTTTTTCTGCTGGTAGCGGGGTTTTTTCCCTTTTCGTTGATCGTCATTGTCTTTTTTGCGATCAGCTCGCCTGTTGTCTCCCTGACCTGACATACTACTGGAAGTGCCGTGATCGCGACGGCGAAGTGCCACCAATGAATTCTCTATTCAGAGATACTTTTCTGCCAGGTTGTAGAATCTGGTGAGGGAAATATCGTCCTCAGCCTGCAGTTCTTTCCACAGGTCAGTTTGCGAGTGAACTCCAGCTATTATAAGAGTTCGGATGGACTCTTCTGGAGCGTGAGCTACTTTGTTGAGTTCCTTGTGGAAGCGGTCAACGTAAGACTGCAGGGATTCGTCTCTTTCTTGCCTTATGTTGCTGAGGTAGCTCAAAGGCATTGAAAATTTCCAGTTGGCTTGGAAATGCTGCAGGAATGTCGTGCTCATCTGAGGCCACGAACTGATCGACCCCGCTGGGAGTGACCTTAACCATCGTTTAGCGTGAGAAGTCAGCGTCACGGCCAAACAACAGCATTTCGCAAGGTCGGAAACCTGGTGGAGCTCTATCACGTCGTTGAACTCATATAAATGATCCTGCGGATCATAGTTTCCATCAAACGGCCGCATATCTGGCATTCTGAACCCTGGTGGAAGTGGAACAGCTAGTACTTCAGGAGAAAATGGGGATGTAGAGGCGACCTGCGCCTGTTCGTTTTACTGCTCCCTTAACCTGTCCAGAGCTCGCTGCAGCTCCTCAATTTGTGGTAACGGAGCCATACCTGGGTTGCTTTCACCCATGCGAGCCCGGCCTTCCCAGCGGTTCAGGAGAGTTTGGAGGTTGGATCCCTCCTCGCCTCGGCCGGTAGTCCCAGCCGCGCTTGACACACGCTGACTAGAGGCGTGTGAAGGCGATGTATTGTGCAGGGCATTTTCACGACCCTCGCGGTGGTATGAACCGCCCCGCGAGGTGTGGGGGCCACCCGCATGAGAACGATCGGGATCGTTCTGCTGGTGGTGATCGGAATCATCGCGCCCAATATTTTCATTTGGGTTCGCTTGCGATGTGGCATGGGATAGCTCGGGATTTACTTTTTCACCGAGTCTCAGCTTTGCCAATACCCTGCTCGGGGCACCTTTTGTATTCGCCGACCCTTGGGAGCCCATAGGCTTATTTTTTGCCACTTGCTTACCCTTGCGCTTACGCGCTGTAGTGCTCGCGGCACGGGCTATCGCCCTTTGCCGCGCTTTTGTGCGACCTGCAGGTGTTTTTGGCGGTTGTACCGCTCCGGCTGTCATAGATGACATGCCTTAGTCCAGACGGTCCAACCTCTGGTTGACCGTCTGGAGAGTATTGTCGAACCTCTCTAGGTAGCTTCTGATGGTGGGGTCCAGTTGCGGAGCTGCTGGGGTATTCCCAGCAGCATTTTGCGAAACTGGAGGTATGTTGGAAGGGGTGTCCCTCTGAGCTGGGGGAACTCCTTCAGCATGCTGGTTCCCCTGCTCAGGTTCAGATTGGCGGGCCATTGTAGCTGTCAGACCATTAGGTCAAAGATTCTCCTGATGAAGGGTAGACACTAAACCGGCCCTCCTTCTAGCGCTAAACTGTTGATGCTCGTATTTGGCACCAACGAATTATCACGTGCATAACGTTGATTGGCTGTTAAATACACATGAAAATGGAATGTATAAAGCGAAATAAATGCAAAGGGAGTTTTTTAAGTGGTTTGGATGTTAAGGTAGCAAGTCCTACGTCCACTGATTTGTATTGATATTAGTGTGGGTCAGGTCGCAACTGCGGACTGACTTACAAAAGAGTTGGAAAAAGTAAAATGTGTTTATAGGAGAGAGAGATAGGGTTTTTCTTCATATGAAAATGGTCGAATCCCCTTAATGAAAGGGTCTTCTTCATTTTATATCAAACTGAAACGTGTAATCATCATTAAATCCATGGTTTGGTGTGATTGTCAGGATATAATCCGGCTTTACGTCCCATTTTCCCTTTCCCAAGCTGACATCGCACGACTTATTGCAGGGAAATGGACGTGTGTGAGCTCCATATCATCTGGCAGGTCTGACGTGTGCGTGTTGCTTTGATGGGAGCAAGTCACCCTTCACATGACTTTCCCACGTCAGCCCTTTATTTTCCTGGGCATAACAAAAAGTTACTTTATTTAATACATAAAATCATAATTTGGAAATTTCAAAAGACGAATACAACATCGAAGTCTTATTGGGAAGCATTTATCTGGCTATTATTAACTATATATATATTTGGCTGTTTTGTTGATACTATGCTCATTGTCTATTTTTAAATTGGAGCGAAGCAGCTGATTATCGAAAGATTAATTTACTTGAATTTGAGAGGAACAACTTTGGCTTAATTTTAACCTTTGTTTTAAAATAAACTATATGAGTAACTTTTATTAGTAGCTCTTGCTCATTTCCTGCAAAAATTGTCGATTTCTTTTGGGTAAAGGTAATTTTATAAAGAATAAAAAATACAATCTAAGAGACTCGAATCATCCCTAAACGAAAGCAAGTACCTTGGACAGACCCAAGAGAACAACCTACACAAAGAAAACAAGGTGAATCACAGATTTACACTTCAAGAGAACCATCATTGATTAGATAGTGAAACATGGCATTACAAGTAGTTCCATAAACCATCGACGACATTCTAAAAATGATCATTAGCACATTCTTCTGGGAAAAAAAAGAATTGCATTGATTCCAACATTAGGAATTGAATGAGACGCATATTTTGCATATGCAATTGAGTGGCTAATAATGCTAGACATAAAATCCTTCATCATAATGCATTAATGTTCACAAACCTGCCGTCTACTACGTAGTCTGCTCCATTGAAATGAAAAGTCGTTGATGGAAAATCATCAAAATTTGGTTTGTTCATAGAGCAAAGTTAAAACAATGTATAGTGGTGAGTCGTCGGAACTCGCACAAGATTATGAAAATCATAGTGATCCCCCAGTGTAGTTATCACATGTTCACAAACATTGAGCCCATTTGCGACACTTGTGGTGAGACAAGTAAATGCAGCTCCCGAGTGGAAGATGAAACCAGACCAAATGTAATGTCAAAGATTCCTATTGATAGTTCTTGTTGAGATTTCAGCAATATTTCCTAAATATTTCATAATCTTCTTATTTTGTTAGTTTTAGGATATTCATAATATTCTTGATATCCTGTAATCTCCTAATTATGTCTGTATATTATAATAATTATGTCTGTATATTATAATTGACATAATTAAGAGATTCCGTAGATTGTATCCGTCCTATATAAAGCTTGTAACTTTTACTAAAATATCAATGAATTAAAAATACAATTCTTCAAACTTTCACGATATCAAAACCACTATCTAATCTAAAAAATTGCTCATTACAGAGCAATTGTCGGAAAATTCACTGACAAGTAACCATTCATCATGTCATCATCAATCCAAAAAGGAGAAAATGACCTATCCCAATCAACCCAATCAACCAAACCATCACTGCCCCACTACCATCAAATCTAACTGCAACAGTGAAACCAAAAAATAATTCCAACCATCTTCAACTAGACTTGGCAAACGGGTGGGTCAGGTGGATGCGGGCCGAGTAAAACGAGTACAGATTAAAGTGGATTAGTTCTATATGAGTCCAAAATATTGAACCCATACCCTACCCTACCCTATACGAGTACAGGTCGACCCACATTTTCTCACTCTAATTTTCAATTTTTGTAGTTACACCCCCACAATCACTACAGTTTTCATTTTTATGCAATTACACCCCCATGATCAAATACTTCATATTCAATTCAATTCACCAAGAAAGTTCACAACCAACTCAATTTCTCATCAAATTTAAAACCAACAAGTATACAAAAAATACACAAACACAAATACAAACACAAAATTCCAAATACAAAAATATAATATAAATTTAACTTGGCATTGTTTTAATTAAAAATATTCCTGGCTAGCTCATGTTGATTTCACGATGGATCAATGGTGGTGTGAGTAGAGTCTCTTGATTCCACAATGCTCGAATTAGTTAATGGCACATGAAGCTCATCATCATCTACAATTAATAACTATAAATATTAGTAAAAGAAAATAATAAAACATATGAAATATTGAGTTAGCATGTTACCTTTAATTTGATATCCATATAGCCAAGTCTGGGTGCATAACAAAGATTGTGCATTATCTAGTTTAAGTGAGCTTCAATATTTATAGAGCACTTTGCTGCCAATACTAAAAGCAAACTCTAAAGCAACAAATGTTACTGGTATACTCATGATGTCACGAGCCATAATGGCAAGTGTCGGATAACGATGAAAATTGGTCTTCCAATGTTCGAGAATATCCATATTATGATGTTTGATGCGATCAAACCTTGGCTCTTCCATATAAAGATCAATTCAAACTTCCTAGTAGCACTAAACTCACTTTCATAGTTGTCAAAATCCAACACCATTTAAATAGTTAAGTATCAAAAGTTAAAATTACACAATAAACAATACTTTATTAATCACAAGAATATAAAAAAGTATATTGACTTACACAAATATAATTTTGACATCTAAAAAGTATAATAATTTTGACTCGCAAGAAAAGCATCTTAAGAGGCGGTGTCGGGAACTTGTTTGGGACATTGTACCTTGTAAGCTTCAAAAAATTTATACAAGTTCTTTTTAACAACCTCCATCTTTCTTTGGGTAGTAGGTAAGTCATGAACTTTTTTGTAAGCATACTCCACAAACTGAATCTTTAAACATGGGTCAAGAATTGTTGCAATAGTTAACGCAACACTATAAAAATCCCAATATTTTGCAAATTTTGGGATCATTTGATTTGCCATTCTGCTAAGAACTTCATTTTCACACACCCCCCCCCCCCCCCTCCCCGGCGCTAATCTTTATAATTGGGATCTATCAAAGACAAATGCACAAACATAGATTGATATATTAACGCATTTTCAAGCATTAAAAAAGTAGAATTTCATCTAGTGGGAACATCTATTCGCAATCCCATTAAGCTTTTCACACCAGTTTGAATAGCAAGTTCTCCAAACTTGATTTTTTTACTCTCACTTGCTTTAATATATTTCACACTCTCTCGAATCTTATGCAGAGCCACACTAGTAATTTTTAACCCTTCTTGAACAATAAGATTCAAGATATGTGCAGAACATTGCACATGGAAGAAATCACCATTACATAACAATGCATTTTACACACAAATCTCCTTAAAATATCTTCTATCTTATCATTATTACTCACATTGTCCAAAGTAAGAGAGAAAACCTTCCTTTCAATTCCCCGTTCTTTTAAGAAATCAAACAATGTTTCTACCAAAAACACCCCTGAGTGTGGAGGAGGCATATGGCACAAGTTGAGAATTCTACTTTGTAACACCCAATTCTCATATATGTAATGAGCCATTAAAGAAACATACCTATTAGTCGTACAAGAACTCCATAAATCAGAAGTTTAGCATATTCTATTAGAAACCCTCCCTAATTCAAGCTTAATTTTTTCCATCTCCCTTATATATATTTTTAAGCAATCTGCATTGGCAGTGTTCCTGGTATAAGGCTTAACTTCCTTATTCAAATGGAAATGGACATCCCTAATTCTATCATGCTCCACAAATGAATATGGCAAATTATGTTTAATAATTGATAATGTCATCTTCTCACGATAAGTCTCTTGAAAAATCTTGGTACTGTGCAATCTATGCTCAATATCAATAATTAATGGCCCTACATCCTTGTTGACACGTTTAACACAATCTCCAATATGATGCTTCAAATTTTTAGTCCCATGAGAGACACTACCATATTCATAGGATTTGTTTCAACTCAAACACCTTGCCCTCTCATTCTCATTCTCATCAAAGTATGTATCAAAATAATTCCAAATACCTAAAGTTTTACGTTTACTTCTAGGAATATGAGCAATATTGGTAGTATGGGTAGGAGGTTTCATTACCTTAGATTTAGAAGCATCATCACTTTCTCTCACATTAACCGTATCTATAGACTGAGACTCCTCCATGTAAATGCTTGAGAGTTGAGACCACCTGAACAAAGATGAGTTAGAAATGAATGAATATCATCAAATTGAAACACTAGGGCTATGCTTAGCTATCATCAAAGATGTGATCTTCTTTAAATAATTGGACGATACTGAAGGAGTTCAAATACCCTTTGATTGAAGGGAAATACATTGACAAAAAATACAGTCATCAATTGGTAATAGGGAAAATAAAAAATAAATAAATTGGATAGGTTCACTCTTCCTCCTCAGTAACTTAAAAATTAATAAAAGTCTCTTCAAAGATGTTTAGCTTTATGGATTGGTTGGTTGCAAAGTCTATTACTCTCCATGTATAATTTATTAATTTGACCTTTATTCAATTATCAAAGTGCTTAACATTAACTTAATAGTTAATACACACCTTTTCAAAACGTGAGAGTATAAATTTATAGTTACAATCAATCAAACAAATCCAATCATTTGTTATAGTTACAGCAGCTCAATCCTTGCACACAACACACAAAAGAATTATTTTTATAAAAAAAATTCAAAATATGAAAGTAGGCAAAGTACAGTGTGTATGAATTATGATGGTGAGACTTTGAGAGTGGTTTGGGCAATTCATCAAGTAGGTAGTGGGTAGGGCAGGTGAAAATGGCAAACAAAACATTTCAACACTTCTCAATCTCAACATTTCAACATTACATCCAACCAACACAACAAATCAATTTCTCAATATTTTAAACCACAAACAAAAATCACAACATTTCATAACTTCTCAATGTTCGTTTATTTTAAACCAAAAACTAAAAAACACCTGTTGGCTGTTGTTGCGTTACAAATAGTGGAAGCTCCTAGTGGAGTCACACGGTGGTTGTACACTGGTAGCTGGGTGTCATGCGCTTGGAGTTAGGAGTGAGTGAGTCGAGTGAAAGAGATGAGAGAGCGGTGACACTTCGAGTAGGGACTTGGGAGTGACAGAGATGACTAATGAGAGAGCGATAGTTGTCTCCGACATTCGTTTGGAGCGTGGTACGATAGTGATATCGGCGTGTAGTGTGAGTTGTGTGCTGCTGTCAGCGGCTCTTTGAGTTTTTTTTGGGTTTGTGTTAGTTTTTGATTTTTTTTTTCTTTTTGAAACCCTAGAATTACATTACAAAACAAATAAATATTTTTAATTTTTTTTTTCAAAATAAAATAATTATCTTTTATTTTATTTTATTTTTTGCAAAATACGGGTATTTGTGGTAGACTTGGCAAAACGGGTCTAGACCCGCGGGTCAACCCGTACCTAGATAAAAAATATAGAGTGCGTGTCTAATGGATTAGACCCATTTTTTTGGGACCAGTACTCGGCCCGGCCCGGCCCGTATTTTCAATGGGTTATACAGGTGTACTCGCGGGTGCCCGTGGGTACCCATTTATTATTTAAAAAAATAAGGATTTGAATCCCTAAATTAGTTCACTTTCAGTCTCAACGCAACTCTCTCAAGTCTCACCGTCGCCAACCATCTCCTCTCTCTCACCATCGCCACTCGCCATCTCCTCTCTCTTACCATCGTAACTCACCTTCACAGTTGCCATCTCCTCTCTCTCATCATCGAAACTCTCCTCTCTCACTGTCTCACATCGTCGTCGTCATTGCCATCTCCTCTCTCACCATTGTAACTCTCCTTTCGCACTATCTCACAATCTCACTGTCACAGTCACCATCTCCGATATGTTTAATTTGTTGTTTTGTGGAACCTGAATGCTTAATTTGCTGTAGTTTGGTGTTTGCTCTGAATGCTTAATTTGTTGTAGTTTGGTGTTTGCTCTGAATGTTTAATTTGCTGTAGCTTTCGCATCCCTTTAATGTGAGGATAGAACCTTCAAGCATTTAGTAATATCTATAGTCTACACTTTCATATTGTAATGTATGATTTGCACCATAAGTGTCTCTATCAGTCAAGTTGATATTAGTGGAGGTATAGACTATTATATGGACTGTGGCAAATCTTTTTATCAAAGTCATTGGGTGGACTGTGGAGGCAAACCCACCACAACTTTGATTGACTAGAGAAATCTTGATCTTGTATGGATCTGTCGCATGATCATTTCATCATCTTGTAAATGACATCCCATTTGGGTCGGATTTTTAGGCATTTAGTAAGTTGTCCTATCCTTTACTGTTTTAGCATTAAGAGACTGCTCTTAAGAATCGAATGTACATTCTAGCATTCTTGTGCCAGGTACCAAGGTTTGTGCCATTGTCCTCTTTGTGGCATTTCGTAGAACAGTTGGTGTGATTTATTTTCTTATGAACCAATTTTTTAGTTTGATTTTGAATTGAAAGCATGGACTTGATTCTCTGTATAACTTATGGTTTCTACTTTTGGTTTTGGCATGAAAACTATTTGTTTAAGGCATTTCATCGAAAATGTGGTATGTTTCATTAGGTTAGGTTAATGGTCTATTCTTTTACTTTGAAGTAGAATATACGAAATATTTTCCCCTTTATTAATCAAGGTAATAATATAGAAAACTTAAATGGATCATAATTGGGTCGATGTGTTTGGATTTGAGTAGTTGGTGCATATAGTTTTTCTGTTTCTTTTTCAGCATTCCCCTTCTTTTAAGTTCATCATATTATGTCTCTTTCCTTTTCTGCACTACCCTTC